>NW_027069731.1:874339-928165 GCF_002906115.3 Quercus suber
CTAATGCTACCCACCAGTAGAACTTACTGACACGACCATGTGCAAGCTCCGAATCCACGGACTCCTTCTTTCTTAGATTCTTCAATCAGCTACAAGCACCCCCGCTTGATTATCTTTAAGCTTCAATGGTAGCAACCAAGTTGATCATCAAGATGTAGATAATATCTCCAACTTGAAAACCCTAAGCTTTGTGTAAAGGAAAACTCCTCAAAGATCTCACAAGAGATTTACACAAAACAGCAATGTATGAGCAACAATACAATTGGAGCAACCTTCAAAAACGTGGCTAGGGTTTTTTTTTTTATATACCTAGGATAAAAACATAAAACCCTAAACGTTTAATGAAGTAGGGCTAAGTTGAAAATTCTGCAGAAAAAACAACCTGTGCGATTTTCGATCGATCGAGTGAGTTGAAAATTCTGCAGAAAAAATAACCTGTGCGATTTTCGATCGATCGAGTCTATTCTTCGATCGATCGAGCCAGGCCGAAAGTCCCAAGTACTTCTGCAGCCACTCGATTCCAACTTTACAATAATAAACCAACTTTGAGCAAGCCTAAACAAGACTAAATACATTGTTTTGTTCATGGTTTGCCAACATTACAAATTAGAGTTCTAAATACATAAAATCCTAAGACCTTAGAACCTAACAGTCATCACCATGTTTAGGAATCTAGAACCTTTAGCAAAAGGCCTATATGATGTGTACTGTTGCTCACCCCAATTAGCAGGGCGCTGACAAAAGGCAGAAATGAACTCATCTTTGGATACATTCCTCAGATGCTCACAAGAAGGATAGTCAGGAAACTCTATCCTAGGAACCCTAAGTACATCCGCAACTAGTTGCGGTGTGACAGGGATGCGCGTACCTCGAACACGAGTGAAAAAGAGAGGTACTGAAAGATTTATCCCGTGCATATTGGAGTAAAACTCCTGAATCAGCACGAGAGGACAAGTGACCTGGACGTCACACAGTGACTCCCATCCCCTACTGTGAATGACAGAGGGAAGGTTAGTGTCGGTGAAGTCCGCCAAAATGACTTGGGGTTCCGAATGAACACCTCGTCGAGAAAAGTTCTCTGAAAATGCCTTGTGGGCATCTTCATCATGAAACCGAAGGTTAAGAGGAGCAGAGTCAGAAGAAGAGGAAGCTCCAGAACGCAGAAGGTTCCGAGCAGGAGTGGATTTACGTTTGGGTGCCATAGACATTACTAACGTAAAAGAATGAGAAAGAGATAAAGAGGGAGACAATCAGAAAAGTTCCAACACAGTTCAAATAGATCAAATATATTGAACAAAAAGAACGTATGCATGGGAATGCATGAACATGTGACATGCAAATCAAAATGCATCATGGGCTCAGCCCAATCCAATCCTACCAGTACACAGCATAGAGCACACATCTAAGTGCATGTAAATACCATTCTAATGCATATGGAATGCAATGTATGACATTTTGAAAGCATTTAAGTGAAAACCCAACCCAAAATTTCAAGAAAAACTCATCAATTTTGAAAAACCTCAAAAGTTTTCAAAAATCCCAAAAACTAGGTTTCAAAACATGAAATGCATGAGAAAGGGAGGGAAAAATGAACTTACCAAGTGATTGAAACTAAGCGAAGGCCGAAAATCAAGAGGGTTTGAAGATTTGAGTGAGAGAAAGGTGGTTGAGAGATGAAACGCCTCAAACAGATCGAGAGAGATCGAGAGAATGAGAGAAAAATTACGAAAGAGCCTTATATAGACACTTCAGTAATTCTCGACAGCTGAGTTGTCAAGAGGTGTCGAGGAAGGTGTCGAGGATTTGGCCTTCAATAGTTTCAGGTGTCGAGAGGTGTCGAGGTACAAGAACAATTTCAAAGAACAGAAGCTCGATCGATCGACAAGGTGTCGAGGAGGTATCGAGGAGACAGGAACTTCCTCGATTGATCCATTAGGTGTCGAAGAGGTGTCGAGATTGCGATAAGAAAATGCTTGAGAAGCTCGACAGATGATCGGGTATCGAGTAGGTGTCGAGGAGGTGTCGAGATAGTAGTTAAAAGCAGTTTTTCGAGAAGAGAAAAACACAGATATGAATGCAATCCAACATGCACCTGAACCAAAGATCTAAACAATATTTTAAGCTTTCAAAATCATCTCTCAATAAAAAATTTAGCACATGGATCCTTAAAAACATACACACACACTAAACAAGTCTAACCAATTTTATTTTTCAAAAACAAGTTAAGATAGTTTAGTGAGTATACATTAGCACATGTAAAATTTTTGTGATGGCTAAATCACATTGTACCTGCACATGTATCAAAAGTAGCAAAGAATATTGCGTGTTGTGTTGAAAAACATCGCAAGATTGCATATGTATATACATGTTATGATGATATGAGATATGAGAAAATAACTTTAATTCACACATAATCATAACTGTTTGATGGGGACTATCACCTTCGAGGTACATCCTATAACTCCCACATATCCTAGAATACACGCTTGCAACCATATTTAAAGCATTTTTGATCTTTTTGCTTTTTATTTTCTTTGCATATTTTATTTTATTTTAGCATATCATACATGGGCATATAACAGAGAGAAAAGAAATACCCAAGATGTTAAGCATTTCACATTGCACTTTTGCTATGCCGAAGCATACGAATGTCTTTGACACTGCACTTTTGCTATGCCAAAGCATACAGGTGTCTTTGACACTGCACTTTTGCTATGCCGAAGCATACATGTGTCATTTATGATTGGCAAGCAACAGTGGTGAGATGATTATTTATGCCTTTCTCTTAGGATTTTCTAGTCTTACCCGTTAAAAAGAGTGATACGAGTATTAAGTTTAAGAAATAACTTAATCTTACTCATTACAAACAAGAGCCACAAAGCTCACTTACTTAGTTGTGCATAAAGATGCTCATCTAAGCTACAAAAGATACAAAGTTTAAAAACTTTGTTTCAATGGCCATCCAAGGTACACAAGTACCAAAGTACACAAAACACACACTGTTTTTGTATTTTTTTGATTTTTCAATTTTTTTAATTTTTATTTTAAAAACAAAAGTAAACAAAACAGAAAATAAACGCACAAAAACATGTTAAACAAAACAAAGTATAAAAACTAGACTGACTCAAAAAAAATGCAAAATACACAAGCAATGCAACAAACAAGAAAAGCAAGAAGGGAAAAGAAAGTGATGAAATCACTTAGAGTCACTTACATACCCCGCATCACCACCAGACGGTGAGGGGGAAGAATTGAAACTGTTCAAGTTCGAAAGGAACGTAAGGGCTTTTAGAAGATCTCCAAGAGGAGTAAGAGAGGATTGAAACTGATTTTGGCTACCAGATGCTATCATGCCGTTGCTCTGTTGAGTGGCTAGCCACTTATAACAATTAGGTCGAGTATGACCAGCAGCTCCACAATGATGACAGAGATGCTGCTTCTTTTGTTTAGGCTTTTGAGAGTTAGCCTTCTTAGTCCTAGGGTTTTTAGCATCTTTCTTATCTTGATTAGGGGGTACTCCTAAGATAGATTTACCCTTGTCTAAGTTCTCACTAGCTAATTTAGTTTTAACATCAGTGTTCTCAATTTCAGTGTTATTAGCAAGAGAAACAAAAATAGTATTACTAGTAAAAGCAGTATTAGAGAAAGAAAGATCATACCCTAAGCCTGTTTGATCCAAAGCAGTTTTCTGATTGCTCAGCATCTCATCAAGCTTTGCACTTGAAGTCCTCTCCAATTGAGCTTTAACTTGAAACAGTTCAGCTTCAAGCTTTTTGGTCTTCTCAGCCAAAAAGTTGTTCTCAAACCTCAGTGCTCCAATATTTTGATTTGCCTCATCAAACTTTGTGGACAACTCTTCACGATCAAGTTCCACATCATTGAGCTTCTTGGTGGCCAGCCTATACAATTTCTCATGCTTCTCAGAGAGCTTGTAAAGCTTCTCATAGGCTGAATGGATATCATCTTGATCATCCATTTTCTCAAATTTGAACTCCACCAGTTCTTCTTCTTCATCCACTTCTTTAACAATCCCTTCAGTAGGATTGATTGTGGCAGTGAAGGCATTTAAGATTTCGTCATCCTCATTGTCAGAATCATCTTCGGGCTTAGTGTCACTCAAGGTTGCAGCAAGTGCCTTACTCTTCCCAATGCTCTTGAGATATGTTGGGCATTCATACTTCATGTGACTGAATCCATGACATCCGAAGCACTTTGGTCCAGCCGGAACAGTGTACTGACCGCCATCCTTAGTGTCCTTCTTCCCTTTATCTTGGCTCTTAAACTGAGAAGAATTGGATTGTCTGCGGTCTTTGTCGAAGTTCCTCCCATTGGCATTCTTCATAAACTTCTTAAACTGCCTTGTAATGTAGGACTTCATCTTAGAATCTTCATCATCGGAAGACTCATCTGTATCACTGCTCTTTGCCTTCAAGGCCATGCTCTTGCCTTTACCCGTTTTGCCAATCCTAGATAGTCCTAGCTCGTAGGTCTGCAAGTTTCCAACCAGCTTAGTCAAAGGAATTTTGTCAATATCCTTTGATTCTTCTGTTGCCGTAATCTTGGCATGAAATCTCTCAGGTAGAGATCTGAGCACTTTTCTTACAACCTTGGGTTCAGGGATGGTTTCCTCAAGATTGAAGGCTGAGTTCACTATGTCCTTTAGCTTGGCATAGAACTCATCAAACGACTCATCCTCCTCCATCTTAATTTTTTCAAAGCTTGTAGTGAGCCTCTGAAACTTTGAATCTTTGACAGCCTTTGTTCCTTTATAAGTTGTCTGGAAGATGGTCCAAGTCTCCTTAGCAGTTTCAGTCGAGGATATCTTCTTGAACTCCTCATTGGTGACTGCACTAAAAAGGGCATTTAACGCTCTGCTATTGAAGTTAGCTTCCTTGATCTTTGTGTCATCCCAATCGGCTGGTTCTTCTTTTGGCTTGGTCCAGCCAATCTCTACAGCTTGCCACACCTTCTCATCTAAAGACTGCAAGAAAGCTCTCATGCGTACTTTCCAGTATGCATAGTTAGTGCCATCAAATAAAAGAGGTATAATTAATGACTGTCCTCTATCCATGACAAGCAAGGGTTAATGGATCTACACAGCAAAGATTAAACCTAATCAAAGTGTGCCCGCTCTGATACCACTTGATAGGCCACAAACTGAATGACCCTTTGTGATTAAACTAATTAGTTAATTAGTCAAGTTATTAATTAATCAATTTATCATGCAATTGCATAGAAGCACAAACAAATCACCAAAAACTAAATATGCAGCGAAAATTAAATGACACGGTTATTTGTTTACGAATGGGGAAAAACCTCACGGCAAAAACCCCATCGGGTGATTTTCATGTCACCACTTCCGAAACTCCACTATTATTAAATCAAGCGGTTACAAGTAAAGAAATCCCAAGTACCTTTCCAACCTACAGTTGAACCCTTACCCCAATACCCAATTAGACTTGATCTGTAGTGACAGTTTCCACCTTTGATGCACGACTCCAAGTACGTGATTAACTAATGCGCGAATCCTAGTATGTGACTTCAAAACACTAACTTAAGAAAGAAAGGTTGGCTGCAAAATTCTTCAGTTCATCCTACACGATGAAGATCAAGAAGATGCTTGGTCACAAAACCCTTTGGTGCAAATATATAGCAACTTCTTCAGAGAAGATGAACTAGGTCAAGAACTTCATCTTTTGGTCACAATTTGCTTGAACAGAGATTGTTCAATGCTTTTGCAACTTGTGTCACACTTGACGGCTCTTAAAACAATCCTTTTATATGTTTAGAGTTAGACGAAAAGAAGGCCCAAAAGCATATTCACGGATCCCAAGAAAATCAGATCAGAAAATCTGAAATTATAAATCTCGACAGATAGCAGGTGTCGAGGTAGCTATCGAGCAAGTGTCGAGCTTTAATGAAATTGCACTTCAGCTTGCTTTTTCTTGGACAGACTTGATGACTTTAACACTTGACCTTGAAACCTTGTTTCTTGAAGTATTAAAAACACCTAGAACTACCTAATTACAAGTAGAGTGCATTTTGTCAAAGGATTAGCCAATTTACATGAATAAGTGACATATGTTCTTAACAAGTGAAAACATATATGTCCTAATAATAGGGATCATGAACGGGAGGAAGAACGGTCTGGTCTTGGAGAGGGGTCATTCCAAACACAACGGACGGTATCCAGTGCTTCAGGGCATAGGGAATTTGATGAAAGGCATGAAGAGCTTGGATGGTTGCGCAGGTTGGTGAGAGATCTGGAGTTGGAAGCAGAGAATAGACACCTTAGAAGGGACCAAGACAACCGAGAAAGAAGATCTAATACTGGGGAAGATCGTCATAAGGCAAGGTCCAATTAATCTGAATCCTACCACCATCGAGAACGTTCACATTCACAGGAGTCTCGTCGATGCCGAGACCATTCGCATTCACAAGAATCCCATCAACGCTGAGACCGTTCACGTTCACGAGAATATGCAGATCGAGGTTCGGATTCTCCAGAAAAACAATGGCCCCGTAATGCAACCATGGATGCAATGAGCCGTGCACTATGCACATCTGCTCGGTCGCCGTTTTCAACTAACATTGAGCGAGCCCCGATGCTGGATAGATTTACGTGGCCCCCATTCAATTCCTTCGATGGTAAAACGGACCCGGTAGAGCACATTAGCCACTACATTCACATGATGTCTCTGCATACCTGTAATGACGCACTGATGTGCAAGGTCTTTCCCTCAAGCCTCGGCCCCATCACTTTGAGATGGTTTAATGGGTTACGGAAGGGCTCCATCCACAATTTCGCTAAGCTGATACAGGAGTTCAGAATTTGGTTTGTAACTTCTAGCCGGGTACCACAACCGGTAGACGCATTGCTATCCATGAAAATGAGGGTTGGGGAAACCCTTCATAGTTACGCTAGTCGGTAATGGGAACTTTACAACGAGATCAGCATAGGGAATGAGAAGATTGCTGCAAGCACTTTTAGAATGAGATTGCCTGAGGATTTCAGACTAAAGGAATCATTGACTAAGAAGCCTCCTAAGGACATGAGGTAGTTGATGAGGCGCATTGAAGAATATAAACGGCTGGAAGATGACCGGCTGCAAAGCAAAAGTAAAGCACCAATGATAAATCGTCCTTGGTAGAGTGGCTTTCCACCCAGGACCTGGGGGAATTTGAGGATTCAGGAGCCAGAAGCACAAGTAGGGGAGGTAAATGTAATGTTTAAGGAGCTAGTGCATAGGATTGTAGACAAGATTAAGCACGAGCCATACTTCAGGTGGCTGAACAAGATAGGAGGTAACCCATCTAGGAGGAATTCGAACTTGTACTGCACTTACCACAAAGATAAGGGCCATACTACTAAGCAATGCTGAGTATTAAGGGATCATCTCGGGCAGCTGGCCAAGGCTGGGTATTTAAAGGAGTTTGTGATAGACGTAGGGGACCGAGGAATGGGGCAAGGCGCTCCACAAAGGGGGAACCCCCTTCCACCCCCTCTTGGGATAATTGAGGTTATCCATGTTGCCCCAAGGGGCCTCGCTGTAGCAAGAAAGAAAGGGGTGTTAACTGTAGCACAAGTGGAAGGTAGCTCGGATATGCAGCCGTCTGGGAAGAAGATAAAGCTCGCCCGGGATCCTATCGCTTTCGGTGATAACAATTTGGAAGGAACGATTCAACTGCACGACGATGCGTTAATAGTCACGACCCAAATAAGTGGCTTCGTAGTGAAGAGAGTGATGATAGACCAGGGAAGCGAGATTGACGTGATGTATCCAGATCTATTTAGGGGGCTCAGATTGAGGAACGAGGACCTTTTAAATAATATTACCCCTTTGGTCAGGTTCGATGACAAAGTGGTAGTTCTCGAGGGGCAAATTTCTCTGCTCGTAGATATGGAAGGCAAGGAGGTGGTGGTAACATTTATAGTGGTTGCTTCATTCTCCCCATACATGGCGATACTAGAAAGGCCATAAATCCACGCAATGGGGGCTGTTCCGTCCACCCTGCACGTAAAAGTCAAATTTTCCACTGAGTAGGGTATTGCTGTAGTATGGGGAAGCCAGCAGATGGCTAGACAATGCTTAGTTGCCATAGTCAATTGGAAGAAACTATGAACTGACCAGAAGGAGCAGACCGAGCAAAAGGACCCATCGCAAGGGACCCCTTTATAGCAATTACAAGATTTGCAAGAAGAAAAGGGGGCTGGATGTGCTGAGGAAATGGTGAAAGTAAGAATATTGCCTGATGAAGGTAGGTACTTCCAAGTAGGAGAAGGCTTGAAGGATCAAGATAAGGTAGAGATGTTGTTATTCCTTTTACAGAATGTGGATGCGTTTGTGTGGAGTCCATATAAGGTGCCTGGAGTGGATCCCGAGTTCATCGTTTATAGCCTTAACGTAAACTCCTCATTCCCTCCTAAGAAGCAGAAGTCGAGGAAATCAGCCAGGGAACATGTTGAGGCAGTAAAGGCGGAAGTTCAAAGGTTGAAGAAGGTTGGGGCTATAAGGGAAATCTACTTCCTGGAATGGTTAGCAAACACCATGGTAGTGAAGAAGAAGAGCGGCAAATGGAGGGTTTGCATAGATTTTACGGATCTGAATTGAGCATGTTCGAAAGACCCGTTTCCCATGCTGAAGATCGACCAGTTGGTAGACACCACGTACGGACACCCGAGGATAAGCTTTTTGGACGCCTTTCAGGGGTATCACCAGATCGCCCTGGCCTACGAGGACCGAAAGAAGACAACATTCATCTCCCCGGTTGCCAACTATAATTATATTGTGATGTCCTTTGGGTTAAAAAAATGCTGGAGTAACCTACCAGCAGATGATGACGAGGATGTTCTGGGATAAAATAGGACGGACGGTTGAAGTGTACATTAATGACATGGTGGTGAAAAGTAAGCAGGAGGTACAGCATATAGAGGACCTCTGAAGGGTGGTTGAGGTTCTTCGGCAACATAAGTTACGCCTTAATGTAGAGAAGTATGCTTTTGGTGTGGGGGCTAGTAAATTCTTAGGATATCTGATCACTAATCGGGGAATAGAAGTAAAATTGGATCAAATAGAAGCCGTGAAACGTCTAAAGCCCCTGAGCAACCTGAAAGAAGTGCAAGTATTGATAGGGATGCTAGCTGCCCCTAATCGATTCATCTCCAAATTCGCTAATTGGTGTTGACCATTCTATCAGCTTCTGAAGAAGTGGAAAGGATTTCAGTGGAATGAGGAATGTGATAGGGCTTTTCGAGATTCGAAGGAGTATTTAATGCAAGCGCCCATATTGACGGTCCCGGAGCCCGAGGAATGCAGCAACCCGTGTATTACATCAGTAAGACTTTGGTTAATGTCGAGACAAGGTACTTACCTTTGGAAAAGTTGGTGCTAGCCCTAATACATGCTACGAGGAAGTTACCGTATTATATTCAGGCCCATATGGTGTATGTCCTAACTAAGTATCCCTTATAGTTATTGTTGAAAAGGTCAAACTTCACGGGCCGAATAGCTAAGTGGGGGACTCAGCTGGGTTCTTTTGACATACGGTACAGGCTATGAAGTTCAGTGAAGGGGCAAGTCCTCGCCGATTTTGTTGCAAAGTTTTCTCCTAAGAACAACGGGGAGATGGTTTGTCATGTGGAGAATCGCCTGTGGAAGGTATTTGTAGCCGGAGCATCAAGTGCCTTGGGGTGTGGCACCGAGATCGTTATTATCACACCTGAAGGGATACGGTTGGAGCATTCTTTCAGGCTGGGGTTTAGAGCCTCTAATAACGAGGCCGAGTACGAGGCCTTACTCGCCAAATTGAGAGCTGTTTTGGGAATGGGAGCCTGGGATGTGGAGATATATTCGGATTCTCGATTGGTTGTTAACCAAGTCCAGGGAACATTTGAAGCCCAAGACCCCCGGACGAAGGCATACTTGCAATCGGCAAAGCAAATTATGAACAAGTTTGGCACGGCGAAGGTGTCCTAAGTGGGCCGGACGCAAAACAGGCATGCTGATTCCTTAGCCATGCTAGCATCGTCGTCGACGGAGGAGGTTCCTCGACTGATCAAAGTAGAGCTAATAGCGGAACCGAGCATTGATGTGACAGATAACGTTGGCATTGATAGGGTTGATGTTGCCATGATTGCGATGATTGAGCCAAGTTGGATGAACCCAATCATTGAATTCCTGGCCAAGGATTGAGTCTCGAATGATGAAAAGGAAGCCAATAGGGTCCGTTGAGTAGCGCTTCATTACTGGTTGTCGGTAGACCACCGGCTATACTAGAGATCTTTCGGGGAGCTGTACCTTTTTTGCCTGCACCCAAAGAAGGTGAGTGAACTTCTGGCCGAGCTTCATGATGGAGTGTGTGGCAATCATGTAGGGGGTGTTCGTTGGTGCATTGAGTGATGACTCAAGGATTTTGGTGGCTACAGATGCAGAAGGACGCCGTCGAATTCGTACGAAAGTGTGAATAGTGTCGAAAGCATGCCCCATTGACCCATCAGCTAGTAGGTCATCTGAATCCAGTCAGCAGTCCCTGGCCTTTTGCATAGTGGGGGCTGGATATTCTCGACCCTTTTCCCCAAGCAACGGGTAACCGAAGGTTTGTATTGGTGGTCGTAGATTATTTCACCAAATGGGCGGAGGCATAAGCTTTAGCTAACATTCGGGACATGGATGTCAAAAAGTTTATATGGAGAAACATAGTTATGAGGTTTGGGGTGCCAAACTCACTGATATCTGATAATGGGCTACAATTTGATAGTGAAACTTTTCATGCATTTTATAGTGATCCCGACATCACAAACAGGTATTCCACTCCAGCCTATCCACAAAACAATGACCAAGCTGAAGCCACTAACAAAGAGATCCTGAATAGGCTAAAGAAAAGATTGGACGGCGTAAAAGGTAGGTAGGCTGAGGAGCTACCTAACGTTTTATGGGTGTACCGAACAACCCTTAGAAGGTCCACAGGAGAGACTCCATTTTCCTTGACGTATGGAGCTGAAGCAGTGATCCCAGCTGAGATAAACCTTTGCAACGCACGAGTAGTAGGATTCGACCCCACCCAAAATGATGAGCTGATGGTGGAGTGCTTGAACTTGTTGGAAGAGTGCTGGGAAGCGGCTACTATATGGCTGGCAGAGTATCAGCAAAAGCTCGCTCGGTGTTATAACCGAGGTGTAAAGACAAGGGAATTTAGTGCTGGAGATTTGGTGCTGAGGAAAGTGGTGGGGAATATGCAAGATACAAATGCCGGGAAGTTAGCCCAGACTTGGGAAAGGCCCTATAGAGTTACTGCCATTGCTAGTGCTGAAGCATATTACTTAGAGGACCTAGATGAGAGACCATTACCCCGGCCGTGGAATGTCCATAATCTTAAGAAGTTTTATCACTGATCGGTTGTACACTAAGTTGTAAGTTGAATGCAATATTGTGTATGTATTTTACTAATAAAGATGGTGGTAATTGCCTGCTCATACATACTTAATTCTGTTATTGGTCCTCGGTTCGATCCATATCACCAAGTAAGTGAAAAACCTTAACAAAGCGTTTTAAGGACAGAAACCTGGTCCTTGGTTCAATCCATATCACTGAGCAGGTGGAAACCTTAAAAGTCATTCTAAGGACAGAAGCCCGACCCTCGGTTCGATCCATATTATCAAGCAGGTGAAAACCTTAACAAAGTGTTCTAAGGACAGAATCCTACTGCACGGTTCGATTATTACCACCGAGCAGGTGGAAACTCTAATGCTGATAAATATCCTAAGGACAGAAACCTACTACACGGTTCAATTATTATCACCGAGCAGGTGGAAACCTTAATATTCATAAATATCCAAGGACAGAAACCTGCTGCATGGTTCGATTATTATTACTGATCAGGTAGAAACCTTAATGCTAATAAATATCCTAAGGATAGAAACCTACTTCCTAGTGCGTTATCTACCACCGAGCAAATGGAAACCTTAAAATGAAAAGTATTCTAAGGACTAAAGCTAAAAATTGAAATCACCAAGTTGGAAGTTGTCTAGGGGCGGGAACCTACATCTCGGTTTTCTATACTGCATATATAGCTAATCATTAGGAAAATATGTATGCGTGGAAAATAGGAAAATACAACGAGGAAGACAACATGATATTAAACCTTTATGAAAAGGATTAAAACAAGTGTTTGGCAAAGAAACCTTGCTCAAATGAGATCAACATATAAAAAGGAAACCAATGTCTTGCCATAACAGCCCCGTGACCATGTAAAAGTTAAATCCGGTAACAAAATAATTGTTTAGTTACCATAACCCAGTGAGGTAGGCAGATTTAAAAATAAAAACGTGATTAAAACAAATAAAAAGAAAACAGCAGGGATTTTGTTCAACAATCAAATTTCAGGGTTTACGGGTTGTATCAGGGTGGCGGACTCGGTTTGCTACTGGCCGAGTGTGGGCTAAATTACTTCCTCACCATGTTGATCGGCAGGACGGGGGACACTGGAGACTTTCGTATCATCCAGCTCCACATAAGCGTCCATCTGCTCCACCAGCTCCCTCAAGCTTGCTGTCTCTTCTTCTTCGATGGGCGCCTGGGGATTCTGCGCAACCGGAGCAGTACTTGGGAAGGGAATTTGGCCAAGATCCCTAAGAGGAGAATCCTTGGGAACCCCCAGGGCCTACAAGGTAGCTAACCAACCGGCTTCAAAACCCAACCTCCAAGCGTGATTCACAACCGGCTTTGCGGAATTCTCTACGTTTGCAAACCGCTTATTATACCATTTTTCTTCACTAGCCTCTAAAGCCACTCTTAGGTCGGCAAGCTCCTCGACTTGAGCAGTATTTAGACTTTTTGCCTTAGCTAATTTCAGGCTCGTCTCATTCTGCTTTGCCAAAAATTTCGCGAACCTTTTCTCCGCCAGCCCTCTAGCCTTCTCCACGGTAGCAGCTTTCTTCTCAGCAGCATCAGTAGCCTTTATCTTCTCCTTTGCTATCTTAACGACCGTCTCCCTAGTAGCCCTCTCTCGGTCAGCATCCTCAGAAAGTTCCTTCAAACACCCATCAAGGATGTGAACCAGTTGAGCAGCCTAGTGAAATCGCAGGGATTAGTACGACGTAAAAAATAAATAATGATAAATAAACAAATAATAATAATAATAATAATCAGTGAGTGAAAGATTACTGCAACAGTAAATCACTACAACCTTCTTCCCATAGACTCCTCCATCCCCTACTTGGAAGCATGCACGTCCTCAGGCAGAAGAAGGCCGTGCGCCAAACTTTGGGTACCACGACCCCCTTTACCTTTTTCCCACACCCGTACACTAGCGCTTGCAGGAAGTGGCTTGCTGTCCAAATGAAACTCAAGTTGCCATGCCTGCACTACTTGGGAGGAGGACGTTGCGCCCACCCCGGCCTGAGTCTGTGGGTCCTGTATGATAATACCCCAAGATGGCTGGGGGGGAATCCGGGTTACAACACCTCCCAGATCAGTAGGAGTTTGCTCGGCACTATGTTGCCTTTTTCGGGTTTGTTCAATTTGAAGAGGAGGTGGGGGAGGGGGGGGGGTCCAACCCATCAGTTTGGCTTTTATGGGACTTTTCCACTTTACAATTACCATGGATCAAAATTTATGGATGAAACATGAACAGTTATTTACTGGATATCCCCCAACTTCCCCCACAAAAAAATAAACCAAGGTACTCCCTTCTTTAACTTGCCCAATTATTTCTTAAAAGTTACTATAACTACCAAATAAGATTTTTAGTGTGTTTTTATGTTAAAATCCAATCCCGAATATATATTTGTTTCTTAAAAATAAAAAAGGCACTCCTTTCATTTAGACATAGCCTCGGTCCTCCCTATCTTATTTTTGTATAAGTATGTATTGATGTAAAACATCTTTAGCCAACACACAAATAATGAGACACTCAAAACTCAATCAAACCAAGAATGCATGCTAGTAGTGAGAAGGAATAGAAGAGATATTTTTGGGCTATCAACTATGGTGGAGTGTAATAAATGTGCTTCCTTTGCAACAATCAGGAAATGAATCTAGAGAAAATTGCAGACCTGGAAGAAGAAAATCCTTTAACAAACCTGTAGAAAGATTTTGATCAAAGTTGTGGTACAGTCCATTCCCACTTAGGGATCTACCAAGCAATGGGGGAGCCACATAGATGACTAGGGGGCCATGGCCCCAAGCCTTTTGAATTTTCTAATTTTTTAAAGCATATATAGATCTATATTTAAAAAAGAAAAAAAAAGAAAAATAGTATTTGACCCCCTCAAAATTTTTGAATGTTTATATTAAAAGCATATAATTTTTGAATGTTTAACAGTTTATATTAAAAACATATCTATAGACAATACCCAGACAAATTATATATTAGTCAACTGATGATATATATATATATATATATATATATAACAGGTTATAAATTAATTTATTATAAAGTTTTTTGTGTAAAATATAATCATTTCTCTCCAAATTTTACTAATTTTTTGTTATTAGTTTTCAATTGTTCTGATCACACCTTTATGATTTAGGATTGCTTTAATCACAACTTTTACCCAATGTTGTTAGCAAATGGTTAAAAAAAGTGTTTTATATAATATTCACATTACTTATAAATTATTGAGCAAATTATATGTGATTTGCAAAAATATATATTTTTGCTCACTTAATTTTCTTTTAAATATATAAAACTTCTCAAAATGAAAACATAAAATATAAAAGGAATTCTTCAAAATTATTCTAAAGATAAAAGATAATGATGTAAATTTTATTTTTCCTCACAACTTGCGTCACATATTTTGGTTTATAAGTATAGTGAATTCCAAGAGAAATAGATGAATATGGTGTGATTAAAACAGTCCTAAATCAAATGATCTTGATTAAATAATTTTAAAACACATGTGGTGTGATTAGAAAAAAGCCAAAATTGGAAGAATATAAGTATTTTTTTTAATAAAAAAAATTACTACAACCAATTAAATATTATACAAATATATTATTTTTTGTAAACATTATTTGAACAAAGAAATATATCATAGTTCAAAATGATTAGTTTTAAAATGAACACTAAAAACAATAGTTATCTTATAATTTTGCGATTATTCTTTTTAGATGTAGAACAATTCAATTCTAGTCATAATCCATATGATTAAGGTCAATCATGACCCCTACAGTGAAATTATTTTGGCTCCGCCACTACTACCATAATGATGAGTAGTTTGGTGGGGTGAGGAGAAGAAAATTCAAATGATTAAGCTAGACCAAATTGTGCATGCTAAAGGTTATAGGGGGGATTGGATTCTGCCATTGAGATTCATTTGGATTGCAATTTATTGTCGTAGGGCTAATTCTTGTCTTATTTAGAATCGAAGGAGGTAACCCTCCACGTTGTTCTAGGTTTTTCTTCCCATATTATACATGTTTGATCACATTTCTCGTTAAATAAAATTATGTTGATTTTACTCGGGAGAAAAAAAAAACTAAAAGACAAAACCAATTTCATTTGGCTTGTAAATTCATTCAGCATTAGAAGTTTCTTGTAAAGTCGCATGTAAACACATAAAGTACTTTATGAGTTGTTATACAAGTGCTTGTATAATGCCTCTACAATTGCTTGTATTCTTGATTTATTTTCTTATGTATGTTACTTTAAATTATCAAAAAATTATGTTAAATTTTCTTATTTAGATTGATTTCAAATGTTAATTTATTATTAAGTATATATTGATTATTTTTCTAACAATTAATTATATGAATATGTGCATGTAATTAACAAAGATTATGAAGAAACTCAGGGATACTAATAAATGGCAATCAAATTCTAAATGACTTCATATCAAGGTATATTTTTTGAATTATCCTGTGGCAATTTAAGATTTTTTTTTTTTTTTGGTTATTACCCCATTAATAAAGAAAAAATTTCAAAGAGTTTATATATAAAAGAGATCATATGAACCAATTAATCATAATTTTTCACAAATAATTTGACAAAATATGTTGTTGAGTTTTGTAGCTCAATTAGGACCTTCTAATATTTTTAACTGAGATCTCTAAAGTTTGAATCTTTCCTCCCTTATTGTAACTATTGAATTTATCAAAATAATAATAATAATAATTGTTTTCATGTTTAATGTGCTACTATATGTACCCTAATATTTCCATATCAAGGATAAAATTATTTACGTTACTATAAGCTTATATTGTAATGATGCTCATATATTGCACGTTTTTCATGCCCAAATAATTTAGTGTTTTTCCATGGGTCTTGCACATCAAAATATCAAATGAACTTAGAAGTAAGTTTCTAATATTAAACAATCCAATAAACCTTTCTAATACAAAATATACTGATCAAGTAGTGACATATAATTTTTTTTTTTTTNCTTAAAAGAGCACAATGTATAGAACCTCTCAAACCTCAAAAAGTAGCACCCAAGTCTTGAAAAACTTGTGTTGTACTAGGGTTTTATTTATATACTTAGTAAAGTAGGACTAAAACCCTAAACATTTGATGGGTTGATGGGCTACAAAATAACTTCTGCATAATTGTCTTTCAATCGATCGAACTGCTAAAACATATTCCATAAATTTGCAATTTCTTTATTCTTCTACTCTGATTTGCAGCATTTTGAGTATTGTCTAATCATATCTATAAACTCTGAGCTATATCTAAACAAGTTTGTATTCATGTGTTTGTCAATAAACCTATATATATATATATATATAACCTAACACTTACATAAAAGATAATATTAACTTCAATATATAGTAATTTTAATACTATGATAATCCACAATATTGCAAAAATATAGTAATCCATGATATTCTTTAAAATCATGATTCACGTATCTATGGTATAGTCTTTTTATATTCTAACAACACAGAAAAAAGTGAACTATAATTTTAAGATCATTGCCTATCCACGAAGAGAAGATCAGTAAAATTATATTTATATAAACCGCCGGCTTGTTACTTTGTTTTTAGCCAGGCAATGGGCTAGAGATGAACCATAACAATAATCATCATTCTTAATTTTTCCTTAAACCGCATGGTAGAGTCTTGGATGATGATGATCATAAACGATAAATCATAACTGAGACATGGTTGCAAACCACATGTGACTCTTTCTTTTATCAAACCAAAGTGTCTTTAATTACCACCACAAGTTGTCAGGTGTCACAAGTCACAACCAAAAAGAAAAGAAAAGAGAGCTTTCAAAGGTTCAACCGGTGCGCCAAAACAAAAGAAACGTGACCGAAAAAAGACAACCAAGCAAAGAGACGAGGGTCAGTGTTTTTCTAAAGTGATTCGAAGTGGGTTTTACGAGGACAACCCACTAGACCTGACTTCCTTAAAGTGACTTACTATATTTGGAATGATGTATACGTGTCATTGTGGTTGACGTTGATTGTGTTCGCCTCATAATAGCAAAAAATCTTGTCATCGATAATTACTTTGGGCCCCTTCCAAATTTCAACTCTTTTTAACTCTAATCTCTAGCCATTGGATATACCATCCAAATTTCCTGGTCCCCTCTCATTTCCATTGATCATTCCTAGCTACTTTTTTAATATATAAACTGACATGGAAATTGAAACTTAATTTGTGTTTGCTGTGAGACATTGATTGCTCCCCCTAACCACTTCTTCTTGACTTTAGCTTTTTTTTTTCTAGATAAAATATGGTACTAATATTAATATTTGACATTCTTTACATCCAATTAGAGTGGTCATAGGTCAGGATCAAATCAGAATTGTGCTCAATCCACACCCAACCCGATCTAATCGGTTAAAAAAAATGTCTAGATCCAATGAAAATCTCATTAAATTTGGTGGGATCTTATCGACATTGGAAAAGATTTTATTGAAATTTTCTTAGTTTGTCAATCAATTCAATTAGATTGGGTTTTGGAGGAGGAGACTTACCGCCGACCATCGAAATTATCAAATCAAGCATCAAAACATGTTTTGTGTTTGATTTTTGTATCATTTTAAATTTTGATTATTTTATAAGGTAAAAAAAAAAAAGGTATATAACAAATTATGATTGATTGAATACAAAGTGAAACACTTAAAATATAATAAAGATTTTTTTTATTAAGTTTCATAATAATTGCAAGACACCAAAAAATTTATTGTTGGTATAAAAAGAATGGGCAAAAATTGGATCTAGAGTCTAACCTATCAAGATTATGATATGTGTTTACTTTTTGACATATATTTTGATCTTAACAATTGGCAAATCTAGTTCACAAAAGTGCTAATCCCAAGCCAAATCCTTTTATATATATATATATATATATACATAACTAAAATCCTTGTTTTACATTCAATTACGATCCAATAGTGTTATGCACTTTTCTTTTTCCCCGTGGAATATCTTGGGCAATATTTATTGATTTGCTAATACTATCCCAGCGTGCTGACTGCTGACTGCTGCTGCTGATGCCAACGTCACCCATGACTGTCGTCAATCTTGGACCTGTTTGTCAAGAACCGTGTCTAAGGATTATGGCATTAGCCTCACTTAGAAGACTTTTTTTCTTCTTTGTCGACGTAACTAATGGGTTAGTTAGATAGAATTTGAGGGTGTCGGTGGTACAAGCGTGACACAAAAGTAGTAGACTCAAAGAAGATGAAAAATTGATGAATTATCGACTTCAACGTAATTGACTGTATATTACATTCTTTGTTTTGACTAAAGAAGCAAGCTTTGTAGAAACATTCAAATTGCAACCATACCATAATTTCTCAAACCTTTATTATGACAACTAGAGTCCATTAATGCTGGTTCAAAACTATGTACCATATGATATTTACCATGGAGATCAGTACCGAGTTTGGTTAGAGTAGAGAAGTGAAGTGAGTTAAATAAAGTCTCAATTATTTTATTCTCCCATAAAATAAAATTCTCAGTTATTCGAAATTATTGACATAACAGTGACCTTTGTGGGTGATTAATAACCATTGGCACTTTTTTCTGTAAAAACTTGTGCTTTTGCTTTCCAGTTTTTAAAGAGTGACAAAAGAAATCTGTGTGTAGTGGCCCCCTGTGATTGATGAAAGGTGTGAAGGTGGACATTAGTCGCAATCAAACTGGCAACTCATATATCAATAAATATATGGCCCAATGGTCAATTTTCTTAATGATAGTTACCATCTAACTCTTTTTTGTATTTGGGTATCATTCTTTGAACTCTATGTGCGAATTATATTATACCGCACGACTCAACACAGTACCTAAATTCACTGAAAGACGAAAAGGAATGGCTTTCATTGCTCAATTAAATTAATGTAAGAAAATGTAGTAATGTTATTCCGAAATTGCTCAACGTACTTTTTTATCATTTCTTTACCACTGGAACAAAAGGAAAAAATCCAAGCTACATGCAGTGACAGATTCAAAGTGGTGCACTGGTGTTCCAGTACTGAGAGAAAAGAAAGGATGACTAGCTAGCATTTCATAGCATAGCTAAAGGTAGTACTAGAAGTTGAATTTTGGCCTTTAAGGTCGACGCTGTTTTATCTTTTAAGGCTAGCGACATATAATAAGGCAGCCAATGACTAAAACCTTGTCTATGCAAGAATATATAAGAACAAAAAGAAAAATGTCAATGAAGAGGGATTTCATGTAAGGAAAGAACGAGGAACTAGAGCCATATATAACAATTATGAACATTTTTCACATAGTCAGGGTTTACTTAAAAGCCTCCACCAACTAAGGTAGTATTGTTTTTCAACAAAATTGAAAGCTAGGGAAAACTAGGACTAGGAATTCATCATGATGTTATGGGTTTTAATGTTTCATAATTCAATGTACCCAAAAAATAAACAGTTGATTGGCCAATCCAAGGGTCACCTGTCCTGTGATATTGCACCACATCAACAAAGTTCGAAACTTAGCTTTCGTGGAGGACCCCATGCAGTCTTGACTCTGTCGCATTGTACTCTAATATTGGTCCCCCACACCACCAATGTCATAAGTTTGGCTTTTATGGGACTTTTCCACTTTACAATTACCATGGATCAAAATTTATGGATGAAACATGAACAGTTATTTACTGGATATCCCCCAACTTCCCCCACAAAAAAATAAACCAAGGTACTCCCTTCTTTAACTTGCCCAATTATTTCTTAAAAGTTACTATAACTACCAAATAAGATTTTTAGTGTGTTTTTATGTTAAAATCCAATCCCGAATATATATTTGTTTCTTAAAAAATAAAAAAGGCACTCCTTTCATTTAGACATAGCCTCGGTCCTCCCTATCTTATTTTTGTATAAGTATGTATTGATGTAAAACATCTTTAGCCAACACACAAATAATGAGACACTCAAAACTCAATCAAACCAAGAATGCATGCTAGTAGTGAGAAGGAATAGAAGAGATATTTTTGGGCTATCAACTATGGTGGAGTGTAATAAATGTGCTTCCTTTGCAACAATCAGGAAATGAATCTAGAGAAAATTGCAGACCTGGAAGAAGAAAATCCTTTAACAAACCTGTAGAAAGATTTTGATCAAAGTTGTGGTACAGTCCATTCCCACTTAGGGATCTACCAAGCAATGGGGGAGCCACATAGATGACTAGGGGGGCCATGGCCCCAAGCCTTTTGAATTTTCTAATTTTTTAAAGCATATATAGATCTATATTTAAAAAAGAAAAAAAAAGAAAAATAGTATTTGACCCCCTCAAAATTTTTGAATGTTTATATTAAAAGCATATAATTTTTGAATGTTTAACAGTTTATATTAAAAACATATCTATAGACAATACCCAGACAAATTATATATTAGTCAACTGATGATATATATATATATATATATATATATAACAGGTTATAAATTAATTTATTATAAAGTTTTTTGTGTAAAATATAATCATTTCTCTCCAAATTTTACTAATTTTTTGTTATTAGTTTTCAATTGTTCTGATCACACCTTTATGATTTAGGATTGCTTTAATCACAACTTTTACCCAATGTTGTTAGCAAATGGTTAAAAAAAGTGTTTTATATAATATTCACATTACTTATAAATTATTGAGCAAATTATATGTGATTTGCAAAAATATATATTTTTGCTCACTTAATTTTCTTTTAAATATATAAAACTTCTCAAAATGAAAACATAAAATATAAAAGGAATTCTTCAAAATTATTCTAAAGATAAAAGATAATGATGTAAATTTTATTTTTCCTCACAACTTGCGTCACATATTTTGGTTTATAAGTATAGTGAATTCCAAGAGAAATAGATGAATATGGTGTGATTAAAACAGTCCTAAATCAAATGATCTTGATTAAATAATTTTAAAACACATGTGGTGTGATTAGAAAAAAGCCAAAATTGGAAGAATATAAGTATTTTTTTTAATAAAAAAAATTACTACAACCAATTAAATATTATACAAATATATTATTTTTTGTAAACATTATTTGAACAAAGAAATATATCATAGTTCAAAATGATTAGTTTTAAAATGAACACTAAAAACAATAGTTATCTTATAATTTTGCGATTATTCTTTTTAGATGTAGAACAATTCAATTCTAGTCATAATCCATATGATTAAGGTCAATCATGACCCCTACAGTGAAATTATTTTGGCTCCGCCACTACTACCATAATGATGAGTAGTTTGGTGGGGTGAGGAGAAGAAAATTCAAATGATTAAGCTAGACCAAATTGTGCATGCTAAAGGTTATAGGGGGGATTGGATTCTGCCATTGAGATTCATTTGGATTGCAATTTATTGTCGTAGGGCTAATTCTTGTCTTATTTAGAATCGAAGGAGGTAACCCTCCACGTTGTTCTAGGTTTTTCTTCCCATATTATACATGTTTGATCACATTTCTCGTTAAATAAAATTATGTTGATTTTACTCGGGAGAAAAAAAAAACTAAAAGACAAAACCAATTTCATTTGGCTTGTAAATTCATTCAGCATTAGAAGTTTCTTGTAAAGTCGCATGTAAACACATAAAGTACTTTATGAGTTGTTATACAAGTGCTTGTATAATGCCTCTACAATTGCTTGTATTCTTGATTTATTTTCTTATGTATGTTACTTTAAATTATCAAAAAATTATGTTAAATTTTCTTATTTAGATTGATTTCAAATGTTAATTTATTATTAAGTATATATTGATTATTTTTCTAACAATTAATTATATGAATATGTGCATGTAATTAACAAAGATTATGAAGAAACTCAGGGATACTAATAAATGGCAATCAAATTCTAAATGACTTCATATCAAGGTATATTTTTTGAATTATCCTGTGGCAATTTAAGATTTTTTTTTTTTTTTGGTTATTACCCCATTAATAAAGAAAAAATTTCAAAGAGTTTATATATAAAAGAGATCATATGAACCAATTAATCATAATTTTTCACAAATAATTTGACAAAATATGTTGTTGAGTTTTGTAGCTCAATTAGGACCTTCTAATATTTTTAACTGAGATCTCTAAAGTTTGAATCTTTCCTCCCTTATTGTAACTATTGAATTTATCAAAATAATAATAATAATAATTGTTTTCATGTTTAATGTGCTACTATATGTACCCTAATATTTCCATATCAAGGATAAAATTATTTACGTTACTATAAGCTTATATTGTAATGATGCTCATATATTGCACGTTTTTCATGCCCAAATAATTTAGTGTTTTTCCATGGGTCTTGCACATCAAAATATCAAATGAACTTAGAAGTAAGTTTCTAATATTAAACAATCCAATAAACCTTTCTAATACAAAATATACTGATCAAGTAGTGACATATAATTTTTTTTTTTTTGAGAAAAAGTAGTGACATATAATTAATTCATATATAATCTTTCTATATGCATGATCTTTATAATTGGTTACTTTTTCTTTTTCTTTTTCTTTTTTATCTTTATCTTTTAAATAGATAGTTATAGATAGCAGGAGAGAGAGACGTGGTGGTGAACCATAAATATGAAACATCACTTAAGGATATCATCATCACTCGATAATTACTTCAATCTCCATAAATAATCACATTTTTATTAAGATTATCATAGTCAAGTTAATATTTATTGATGCTGACTTCTTTGGTCCACTGGTATATATATATATATATATATGTGACAGAGAGTCAGAGAGACAGAGAGTGTGTCCTGGTGGCGAAATTAGAATTTGACTTTTCTGATAAATGGTGGAATCTTTACCTAAAAGCATTAATTACTGGTGCGTGCTTATCTGGTTCCCTTTGAGATTGGAAGCAATAACAAGCAAACTGCACTTTTGGCATGAAAACTATAAAAGAAATTTTAAAATAAGGGAAAGTATCCAGCCTGCATGCAAGGGCTATTAGTGAGCAGGCGAGAGACCCATTATCACTGAAGATTTGGAACAAGATTGCACCATTCGGTATACTACATTTAGTCTAGTTGGGAGGATTTATTTGTCTCTCCATCTCCACTATATGTTGAAAGTTGGAAGACCTTCAAATACTCATAATAATATATGAACGCCACTCAAAATAAAAATAAATTCTCACTCTCAAAAACTTATAAAAAGGAAGATAGAAGAAATTAAAGATAACTCTCTTATTTCTTAATTTCACTTTGGGTTACAACTTACAATGCATGGTTTTATATAGCTTTCATGCCCTCACATAACCTTCATAAAATTTAAAACATTCGCATGTTTTCTAAAATGAGCCATTTTTAAAAAATAATTTTCTATAAAATAATTTCATTTTTTTTTTAATATTTGGTATCAATCTTAAATGAGTTGAAAAATAATTTTCTAACTTTCCTTATTTATTTTGCTATGAGATAAAGTTATTTTCCAAAAATATTTAATGGAAAACAATCTTTAAAAATAAGTTATACTTTTTATATTAGCCAAAAATAGTTTTCTTTTGACTTTTTTTTTTTTTTTTTATGCTATCAAATACCAGAAAATACAAAAAATTATTTTTACACAAGGTTATCCATTGAAATAAACGGAGCGTCAATATTTAATTCCATATAAATTAAGTTAAAAGCAAGTTTATATATATATATATATATCTATCTATGAAAGTTCGGATTTGTACTAAAATACACGAGTTTGTTTAGACCCCAAATTTTAAAATACAGTTAGATTGCTTTTACTCTTACTTAATCAAAGTGTGGAACAAGAGTAAATGTGTGTAATTAACCGATACTACTTTAGTGCATAAACATAAACAACAAACAATAAATGTAAAGTACAAGAGTATGGGAAGAGAGATGCAAACACAAGATAACACGTTATCGAAGAGGAAACTAAAAAACTCAGCGAAAAAGTTCTCCACGACCCTCCAAGTCGAAATCAATCTACTAGAGAATAAAGTTGAAGTACACGAATAACAAAAGATCCTCCAAACTTAGTCTATCAAATGTACTTGAGCCCTCTAAACTTCTGCTACCAACGGACTTCTCAGAGTCATGTCTTCTTTAGCTTTCCGGATCTTGCAATACGCCCGATTACATCTGTCAAACCTCATCGGCTTCTTTTGGAAAATCTCCAAAACTTCCCAAGTTCCAAAACACTCTCTACACTCTGAAAATGTGTGAATTGTGTTTGGGTACAAGTCGCCTCTCAAGGTATGACAATGGGAGAGGAAATGAGAATAAGCTACAATGATTTCTAAAATTAGCCAAAAATAGTTTTCTTTTGACTTTTTTTTTTTTTTTTTTTATGCTATCAAATACCAGAAAATACAAAAAATTATTTTTACACAAGGTTATCCATTGAAATAAACGGAGCGTCAATATTTAATTCCATATAAATTAAGTTAAAAGCAAGTTTATATATATATATATATATCTATCTATGAAAGTTCGGATTTGTACTAAAATACACGAGTTTGTTTAGACCCCAAATTTTAAAATACAGTTAGATTGCTTTTACTCTTACTTAATCAAAGTGTGGAACAAGAGTAAATGTGTGTAATTAACCGATACTACTTTAGTGCATAAACATAAACAACAAACAATAAATGTAAAGTACAAGAGTATGGGAAGAGAGATGCAAACACAAGATAACACGTTATCGAAGAGGAAACTAAAAAACTCAGCGAAAAAGTTCTCCACGACCCTCCAAGTCGAAATCAATCTACTAGAGAATAAAGTTGAAGTACACGAATAACAAAAGATCCTCCAAACTTAGTCTATCAAATGTACTTGAGCCCTCTAAACTTCTGCTACCAACGGACTTCTCAGAGTCATGTCTTCTTTAGCTTTCCGGATCTTGCAATACGCCCGATTACATCTGTCAAACCTCATCGGCTTCTTTTGGAAAATCTCCAAAACTTCCCAAGTTCCAAAACACTCTCTACACTCTGAAAATGTGTGAATTGTGTTTGGGTACAAGTCGCCTCTCAAGGTATGACAATGGGAGAGGAAATGAGAATAAGCTACAATGATTTCTAATTAAGGATTAGTAACTTTCTCTCTAAAAGATGGGTGTGTTGTCTTATAAAAAACTTATCTAAGGTTTTTCTCTCTAAATAGCCTCTCTTACTTTCATGGGTAATGAGGGTATATATAGTATGAGTAAAGAGTAAGAAAGTCACACGTAAAATCTTTTGGGCAGAGCATTTCGTGAGTACCTCGCAGGTTGGCTCTTCTGGTGAGACAGTCTCGAAATTAACAGTTTGGCACTGACTCTTCAGTATCTAGTCATGTGCTTCTCACGTGCCATTTTCGCGAGAACCCTTCTTGCGAGCTAGTCGTGAAATTGCATTGATTCTTCATTTTATGTTCGATTCTTCACCAATTTAATACTAAATCTAATACAATAAAATCTCACAAAATACAAAGAACAAAATTAAAACAATTACAACATTTTTTTTTCATGGAATAAAGTCAACATAAAACATAGTTATAAATTATAACTTTACAACCTATATTCCATAATTCTTCCCATGATTATTGATACTCATTTAATAAAAATTAGGTTTATTTCTCTAACAAGTAACAACCCCTTTAAACTTGAATTATTGTCCCTCCAAGTAAAGTTTGTATCATGTAAAACGTGTGTTGTACATGAGTGGTTTGACAAGCATATCTGCCACCTGATCATTTGACTTCATAAACTCAAGTTGAACTTCCTTCCTAGAAATATATTCTTGAACAAAAAGATAACTTATATTAATGTGCTTGCTTTGATCACAAAAGATTTGATTTGATTTTTTTTTTTTTTTTTTTCGTTAGTGCTAGTGGTGACTTAGGCCTTGTTTGGTTTAGGCTTGCTTTGAGTGATATTACTAGAAACCCATAACTCAATGATGAAAAAACGTGGGACCCACATAACTTTTTTTGTTTGGATTGATTTCCTAATCTTGTTCTCATCACTCAAACTCAATTTTTGAGTTTGAGTGATGAAAACCGGAAACACCAAATTGGTGTTTTCAGTTTCTGAGTTACACAACTCAGTGGCAGTATTGTAAAATTTTTGACCTCTGTGGAGCCCACAGCTTCTGTGTTGTCTTGTCTGTTCAGAGTTGTTGGGTATTACCGTTGCAAACACCATCACAGCCCCACCCAATGCCGCCACAACACCACCACAACACCACCGAAACACAAACCTAGCCCCACCCAGCGCCGCCACAGCAATCCACCACCACCACAACACCACCAAAACACAAACCCAGCCCTACCCAATGCTGTCACAGCAACAAATCACCACCGAAACACCAACTGAAACCCAAAAACCCAATCAAACCCGATCTCCACCACTGAAACAACCCACCACTTTAAACCCAATAACCACTAATTCAAACCAACCAAAAACAACCGAGAAAGAAACAGAGAAAAGAGAAAAAAAAAATCAAAAACAAATTGAAGATGGGAGATACAGAGAAACCACCACGAGCAACCACCGTCACCATCATGAGCAACCACCACGAGCCACTATGAGATCAGTTCAAGCTTAGCCTAGATCAGTTCACCTCTGTCTAATTTCGTGATTTGGGTCCCGATCTAAGGATTTTGAGTTTGGGTTTGCTATGTTTGTGGTTTGGGCTTGCTATGCTT
Source organism: Quercus suber (assembly GCF_002906115.3). Classification (NCBI taxonomy): domain Eukaryota; kingdom Viridiplantae; phylum Streptophyta; class Magnoliopsida; order Fagales; family Fagaceae; genus Quercus; species Quercus suber. Next base: position 901,375 of record NW_027069731.1, read on the forward strand.
TCTTTTGAATTTTTTTTTTTTTTTCTTTTTGTGACATCAGAGAGAGAGAGTAAGACTAGATCGTCACCATCAGAGAGAGAGCAAGACCAGTTTGGGTTTGCTATGTTGTGCTTTTGTGTTGATGTGGGAGGCGAGGGAAGAAAGGAAAAAAAGGGGTTTTCTGATGGGATGAAATGAAGGAGAGGAAAAAAAGAAAAGAAGAAAAGAATCTGGACGCGCGGGTAGGAAATGGCTTCACAATTGTGTATAGTCAGTGGGTGGAGTCCACAACTTATAGCAAAAAGTTGACTTAAAAAGATGAGTTATGTGATTGGGTTTTTAAACCAAACAAGAGTTTTGGGATTTTTCAGTGAAAGTAGATTTTGAGTTATGAATTATGAGTTTTGAGTTTGAGTTATGAAAATTGAGTACTGAGTTATGAAAACTGAGACACCTCTGAACCAAACGGGCTCTTATTTGTTACAAATATATCTGTAACTACTGCTTGTGGCATATCTAGCTTCTCGATAAACCTATAAGCCAAAGTGCATGACAAACACTTCAATTAATAGCAATGTACTCGAATTCACAAATGAAAGTGTCACAATTCATTACTTCTTAGAAGTTCATGTGAATGTTGATTCTAGTTGAATTTGTTACACTACAGTGAATAAAATTTTCCACTTCAAGTGATTTTTAATCATTAAAACTTTGATAGAATTGTAGCACATGGTAGTGCTTTTGATTATGAAATATTTTGCTAATATTATTTCCATTTTTCAATATTGGGTCAATTATAGACTATACCTTTCCCTTTTTAATGCCAATTGGTGACATGGGTTTAGTTTACAATATATCTAAGCCTTCATCCAAACAAGTATTTACAGAGAATAGACAAGGAAGATCATTAATAATTGGCCATTTTGATCGTTTGCAAAACTCAATAAATTTACTTGATCTCCTTCTATTAGGAGGCCTCAATAACCAATGGTTTTTACAAAGCAATGGTTATATATTCTTACCTACCGTTTTTTTTTTTTTTTTTGGTTTTAATATCAGCAATGCAATACAACCATTCACCTAAGAAGAATTATAGTTCTATGACACAATCTATCAAATCAGGACCAAAAAAAAAATGTTAAATATGTTGAACTGAAATATTTTTTCGTATCAGTTATTTTGTATTTATTTGCGCCACCCATGACCCTGGGCCTGTGTTTGTTCTTTTCTCCTGTGGCAAGAGGCGTGAAAGATGAAGGGAAGAGCCATGAAAAACGAAGCAAGTGCCATGCTCTACTTTAATGCCAACCCTATCTAACCTTGGTTAACATGTACAGCACGTTGTGTCTTTGGCTTCAGGAAAGAATCGCTGCTGAAAAAGCTTTCTTTTATTTTCTGTCTGAAAGGAAATTTCCACAATTTTCATGGTCACATGTAAACTGCTTAGCATCAAAAGAAGCAGGTTATTAAACGTGCATCTCCACGCCACCTATGTTCTAAACGTGTCTTTATTTCTACTTAAAGAAAATCGACATTGGATATAAATCATATAATCTGGAAATATATATACACACACATATATGCACTACAGATTCAGCACGTGGCAAATTAAACTACCATATTAGCACAGCATTTAATGCAAAATGAGGTGCATTTTTTATTTTTTGTTTTTTTTTTTAAATTTTTTTTTATACAAGATATAAATTTTACTCTAACTTAATCTAAGTAGATATGTGTGTGAAACTCATTCCTAGAGACTTAAACCCCGCCTTTATCTCCCACACCCCATAAGTATTTATACTTGTAAAGTGACTATTGCACCAAGAATCCGTGGTGGTGTAAAATGAGGTGCTATATATGTTATCAAAATGATCCTCCTAATCCTGGCACACTTTTTTTTTTTTAAACATAACTTATACCTTTATAATATGTTTGGATTGAGGGGATTAGGACAGTAGAGGGAAGGGAATGTAAATGCTTAATTGATCTTGTTTAAATATTTTTCAAAGGAAGGAGAAAAATGGTTTGAAGGGATTAGGAAGAGATATCTAAACCCCTCAAAACCATAATTTTAATTCCCAAAATTATATGAAAATTTGGATAGGAAAGGGTTTCATTTAGATTAAGTTTTTTTTTTTTTTTTTTTTTTAATTTTAAATTTTAAATTGTCAATTTTACCTTTGTGATATCAAATTTTAAATATATATATATATTAAATTGAAAAAAAGAAAAACTTAATTGAAAATTTACATAATGTCTGATCATTTCCTTTCCTCCCTATTTTAATCTTTAAAAAATCCAAATAAGGAAAAAGGGATTCCCATTCCTCTTCTCTATCCTCCTCTCTTTAATTTCCTTACTCTTTGTACCCTTTATTTTATTCTCCACTCCTTTCAAACTCGTTTTAAAGTTTGAACTCAATTTGATTTCTCCCATAGTATTTAAAATTTTAGATTTGAACCCTTTAAGTTATGAAGTATTTTGAAACAAACCCTTTTGTCTATAGAGATTACTGTTAAATGCCACCTAATATGCTAACCGGTCCAATAAAATTATGACATGTTCTTTTAATTATGCCACATTAATAAAATATGGTAAGGAATTAAAATTTTTTTAAAATCTTTAAAATCCAAAAAGTTACATGAACTAAATAAAATAAAAGATAAAAGATAATAATTCGAAAACTCAACGTTTTTCGGCATCCAAACAAAAACTCAAACAATATCTAGACAAAAGGCTTGAATTAAAAAAATACATAACATTAAGGGTCCAAATTTGACGGGGATGGCTGTTCCAACAATGCTCGTCCAAGACATGAGTCTGGCAGGACGACCTACCACCAACCTATCAAGTGTGTATGTTCACCACTCAAGACAAAATTTTGTCCTACAAGTTGAGCCAAGTTGATAGCCTCTCATTTTTAGAACATTAAAAAAAAAAAAAAAAACACTATAATCTTTTTTAAAATTTTGGAATAATTAACGATTCTATTAAAAAGTATGATAATCATTGAAAAATGAAAATTATTTTGGACCAAAACCAGAATTATACATGCGAGATTTTGAAAATGCTTGATTTTTTAAGACATTTTGAATTTCTCATGAGAAAGAAAATGTCCATGCACATTCAAACACAAGTAACAAGAATAGTCAATAATCAAGAAGATCAAACGTTAGTTATCAAACTATTTCCAAACGTTAGTCATCAAGGATTATTTTCAAGGAAATTTCGTTTGACGAACTATTGCAATTAAGATTGCCAAAGGTCTTGTAGCTGAATTGACACTTCTCCATGGACAAAGTGCTTGGAGGTCTAAGGGGAAAAATGTTCGAGCTGCAAGATTAGCAGCATATTGTAATTATCTTTCAAAAAAAAAAAAAAAACTATTGCAATTAAGATTGGTCCAACTCTAATTTTTCCATTAAAAACTCATTTGCTAAACAAATTATAAACTTAATTATCAGATTGATCCGAACCCAAATTTACAATCAACTTTAAAAAAAAAAAATATATATATATATATATAAAATAATAAATTCATGTAAAAGTAAAATAAAAAAAGAAGGTAAACAACCATAATTTGCCACATTGTTACGACAAAACACAAAAATTATTGTCCATATATATCATGCATAAAAGCCAAAATCACATCGTCATCAAGGGCATATACATAGTACAGTACACACATAGTGAAGCCCAAGGAATCTTGTTTGAAAATGCAAGCCAAAATCTCAATCAACAACACTGTTTGACACGGTGTAATGGCCAATGGACAACTCCCATGATATTTCACTTTCGCTTTACTTGCTTCGCTTGTTAATTTTTACGCTCACAAGTCACAACTAGTCAAACGGCATGTTCTCGCAAAAATTGTGCAATATATATATATATAAGACACAAAGGGGTTGTTTGATATGATGTTTTGAGCAATAATTTTTAGTGTTTAAATAATATTACCCGTATTTTTATATTTTTTTTTATTTATATGTATTTTAAAAAAATACAACTAATATTACTAGAACATTACTAAACGGTCCCAAAATTACTTGTTTACTTTCATCACTCATAATTAGTGTCAAGTTGTGGTAAAAATTGCATATTTTTTTTTCCTGTGATCCTATCTTGATTTATATAAGAGTATAAAACTAACTACCACGTACATTTAGCGCGATGATCATTCCAGTGTTTGTAGGGCGTGAAAAGTAAAGATGAAGGTTCAAGTTATCAAGATAGAGTTTTACACACAGACATATATATATATATATATATATACATACATACATACATACATACCTAGATTAAGTTAAAGTGAAATTTTTATTTTGTAAAAATCAAAAAAATAAAATAAAAAACTGAAACCACGAGGGGTATTTCCGTAAATGTAGGAAGCACGAAAAAGTTCAGTGGTTCCACTTCTTAAGGTTAGGTCACATGATTGCCCGAACCCGAAAATGGTCAGTATGGATATCAGAAGTCCTTTAGTTCATAGCTCGACACGTAGCGTAGCACTGCCCAATACCCTTTGCATTCATTGCCACTTCCTTCCGTTCTTTTTAAGGTTTTTTTCTCTCATTCCCACTTTCTAGTTCTAATCTCCTGCTTCCCACGTGCAACCACTCCTCAGTTTTCCACCCTCCGATCTCCACAACCATTTCACAACAGACACCATGGATAAACTATTAATGAAAGCATACCTACACCTTAGTAGTGGTAGTAACCATTACTTGTCCTTATTAGCTTTGTTTAGTGTTGTTATTATCCAAGCCAAACAAAGTTGGAGAGAGTTTATATTAAATAATAGAGAAAGGTTTAGGAGAAAATCTATGGCCATAATTTTTTTTTCATGTTACAAATTAAGAGTGGTGGGAAAAAAAAAATAGTAGTAAGTATTTTTCATATAAAAATGATAAGTAATCATTCATAGTATATCACGTTAAAATTGTGGTAAAATGGTTGTAATACTAGAACCGCTCACAGTTTATAATTTGTTTTCCATAATTTCACAACTAATCTCACATCTAATTTCACAATATATATTAAAATTGCTAGTTTAAGTATAGTTATGGATTCCGTTCCGTTTTGCCCAAAACGACCAAAAAATGATGTACATGTAAGCAAATTGGAACGAGAAAGCTAGTTATTCCATTTTGGGTTAAACTCCTGTACATTTTGGGTCATTTTAGCTGATTTCGATTCCTGATTTTGCTTCATTCTTGTGTTTTTTTTTAAAGAACTAAAACTAGAAAACTAAATCTATTTTAATTTGATTATTATTGTTATTATTATTATTATTTCATTGATGATGAATGTGCATTTGTGTTTATTTATATATTAGAGATAATCTTGGAATGATACATTGGAATCAAATGGTATCGAAATATTCTTTTATAATACACAAACTAAAATAGGCACCAAAACGAAATTCATAACATTAGTTAGAATATAAACGTTGGACAAAAAAACAAAAATAATGGATCAATGTAAAAAATTATGCTAAATTTGTCGATTGTGAGTGATAAACAAAAACCGGTAAGTTAATGTAAGAAGTAGTAAATAGAAAATGTTCAACTTTTTCAACCAATTATTTTGTTATGTTGTGAAATTGAGTGTGAAGTCCGAAATGTCCTTAGATTTACTTGCTTTATTATAATCTTTCTACTTTTCCCGTATAAGATACGCAACAAAACTCAAATAGCCCACACACTGTCCGGGACGGAGATAGTATAAATAGAGAAGCAAAGGGCACACTGACACACAGAACCAAAATAGCTGTTAAATTTTCTGTAAAAAGAGAAGTGAATAATTTGGTTTGGTTTGGTTAGTTGAGTGAGAGAGAAAAAAAATGGGTAGAGGAAGAGTGGAGCTGAAGAGAATTGAGAACAAAATCAACAGACAGGTGACCTTTGCAAAACGAAGGAACGGACTTTTGAAGAAAGCCTACGAGCTTTCCGTCCTTTGTGATGCCGAGGTTGCACTCATCATCTTCTCCAATAGAGGAAAGCTGTACGAGTTTTCCAGCACTTCAAGGTATTATCACCAAAACAACTAAACCAACTTTTGCACTCTACAAATCACAAAAAGGAAACAACAAAACACAAAAAACAAAACACAAACCCTTTTCTTTTCTTTTAAATAAAATGAAAGTTGATTTTATTTTTGGGTGTTGGAGTTTTATCCATTTCTGTGAAATGACTGTGTCTTGAATGCTTCGGTGTTAGATCTGCAACTGGGAACGGAACGCCATAAAAAGACGATCACTGTTGTATTGACTCTTCTTTATGTGTTATTTTTGGGAGAGTCAAAAGATTCTGCCTTCATTTATTTTGCTTTCCTTTTTTTCGCTTTTTTTTTTAAAATCTGCTTCTTCTATTTTCGTTTAATTTCGTTGTTTTAAAAAGTGATCTGAGAGAAGCTGATCTTAGTTCTTTTTTAAACTGATCAAAGCTAATTGAGAGTATTTATGAGAGCCTTTAGAAGAGTAAGAAATTCATTCATAATTATATGGTTCAAGCTTCAAGTGGAAATTTGTTTTTTTTTTCTTCATAGTTAGCCTTTTTCACCTACTCTTCTCTCATTTTTCTTCATGTGGATTTTATACTTAGTTTCCCTTTTCGTTCTGCTAAGTTTCTTAGCAGCTCCGTGTTGTTTAAGTTTCTAAACCACAAATCCAAATTTATGAACCATTCCTCTACGGCTCTACGGCTTACAAGATCTGTCTTTTTATCTTATATGCAGATCTTGAACTAGGGTTTTCTTCTTCTTCTTCTGTTTTTTGTCTTTTTATCTCTATTTGTAGTTGTTTGGTTTTCTTTTACAACTTATATTTCCTTTTAAGCTTTCTACCTTAGTTCAAATTAGTCTTTGTAATTTTTGAAAGAGAGTATTTGTGTAATATATTAGTAGTTTCTTTCTCTCTCCCCATTTTTTTAAGTCCAATTTGTTTTATACAGTTACAGCTAGCTCTGCTCTTCAGATCGGTCCTTTTGAGTCTCCAATCTTTCCAATGGATCAAAACTCTCTCTCTTTCTCTCTCTCTCTCCCCTCAGATCTTTCATATGAGACTTTTTAATGTCAGGACTCAGTTATCGTGATGGAGACATTTTTATTACATGAGTTTAGGGCTTGATCTTTCCAAAGCCCTAGTAAGTTTAGGGTTTCTGTCTTTCTCTCTCCTTTTCAATCATTTGTTTCCTTTCAAATCCAAATTGATGTGAAGAGAATGACATGTTTTTTAGTCTACTGAGTTTTAAAGAGTAGTTTACTAGTGATCTCCCTAATATCCATGGGTTCCCCCAATTTCATCTTATTACTGGTTCCAAAAATATTTCTTGTGTATCAAATTGATTTGAGAGCTTCTTCTTCTTTTCTTTTCTTTTTCTACAAAGAATGAACCCAAAAAGAAAAAGAAAAAAGAAAAAAAAAAAAAAGGAGATTTTATTCTGTGAGTTGATTTTAGGTTGAGTATGAGTATATGCACACGCAACTCAAGTAATAGCTAGGATCTATCTTTCTACACTTTCTTTGTTTTTTCTTTTTTGGTTATACTGGAAATGGTTATATTCTGAGAGATTAGGGGCTTTTGGATTCATTTCATTATATAGAAGGCGAAGAATTCATTTTACCAAACATATCATGAGACAAGAGAGCGTCTTTACTTAGAAGAGAGTTTGGGATTACAGGTTATTTATTCTCTGATGGAAGAAAAAACTTCATTTTGTTATTAAATTCTTAGTTCACAATATTTCCCAAAGAGCTTAGTTAAGTAACTGAGCTAAACAATTTTTTTTTTTTTAATCTAGTAAACATTGAACATAATTCACATTTTTGAAGATGAAAACAAAGCTAGCAACAATAATGTAAGGTGAATTTTAAACTAAAAGACAAAAACAAAAAAAGAAATAAAAAAATTATTGACATACAAGCTCAAGAGTCAATAGTTTCCTCTTGATTTGAATTCTAATGAGGCAAGTCCTAACTCATGAATCTTTTTTCTTAGTCATTGAATAGGCATACACTACTTACTTTCACAAGAGCTCACTTTTTTACATGCTTGCCACATTTCATTTGATCCATCATCTATTATTTGATGTTATATGCACCTCTTGACATGAGGAATTCTTACATTTTCCATTATGTTCATATTCAGCATGCTCAAATCCCTAGAGAGGTACCAGAAATGCAACTATGGAGCACCAGAGCCGAATGTATCCACAAGGGAAGCCTTGGTAACTGTTTAAGTTTTACTTTTACTTTTTTTGGGTGGTATAATTATACATTCTTACTTTATATTAATTAGCATCCAAATTTAATAACTGAAGTTTTTTTTTTTTTTTTTAAATTTTATTTGTCACATATATTTTGATAGTGGTTGGGAATTAGTACTGTAAATTATGATGATTGAGGTTGCAAAAATAAGTGCCTTATATTACTACTTAAAACTTGTTTGGATGGAAGGAGAGAAGAAGTGAGTAAAAAGAAGGAGATGGGGAGGGTTTAATAAACCTTGTATGGATACTGGGGAAAGATTTGAGGGGATTTGGAGCCTATTTTACCCTTTTAAACCCCTTAGTTTTAATTGCCCTAAATGGGGGAAGTCGGAATGGGAGAGAAGAGAAGGGGTTATACTTATATTCAAAATTTTAATTTTTCAATTGATTTTGCTCTTATAATGTCATTCTATCTATTTTTTGAAGTAGAAAAAAAGTATCATTATTTTCAATTTATATAATCATTCCCTTCGCCTTTACTCCCCTACTTAATATTTAAAACATCTAAGTAAAAGGGAGGAATAGTTCTCCCTATTTAATTTTTAAATCATACAAACAAGTGGAATGGTTATTCATTCCCCTCCCTTCTCCTTTTCATCCTTCTTTTATTCTCTACTATTCTCTTCTTCCAAACTTCCAAATACATTGTTAGACGTAAAAGGAGGTTGTTGAAGAAAAGGCAGAGAGAAAGGTTAATGAAAATTGTATGAAAAATATCTTGCCATATAATAAAGGATGAAATCTAGTACTTAAAATTTTTTGTTCAATTGCCTAAAACTTTTAAATATCTATTTGGTATTGTTGAAAGAAGTTGAGTTTTATCTATTGAGCTTTAGTTGCAAAGCTTTTGTGATAAATTTTTTTAATTAAAATAAAAGCTTATTGTTTAGAATGTTTGGCAGACTAAAGCGCCAAAGTGTTTTAAATCTGTTAAACTATTTCGTTACCAATTGCTAAAGAACTTTTAGACGGGAGAAATGATTAGAGATGATATAATAATTTTTATAATAAAAATGAATTCATAGTTACACCTAATTAATTTAATTAATGGTCAATATTTAATTAATTATTATTATTGCATACACTCTCAAAATGGGTGGACATTGTCTTTCTGAAAAAATTACTACAATATATTATGTCAAATTATTATTTATAATAAAAATTGAAAAGTGCACTAAAGAGATTTATCACTAAAACTCAAAATTTCAAACTGTTTTCAGTTTTATGGATCCTAAATATACCAAAGGTTATAAGGTCACAATTTGTTTAGGGAAAATTATATAGTTAAAAATAGTATATTACCAAACCAAGCATTTTGCTCATCAAATTTACTAGAATTAAGAGGTTGTATACTGAAGTATATAAAAATATAAAACATATTATAATCTTATAAGAAATGGTTAAACACAAACCATAACAATATTAGGCTAATAATACACAAACAGACTAATCAAGTTGCAATTAGAATTATTTGTAATTTTGTCCTTCAAAAAAATAGAACTACTCATAATCACTTATAAAGTTAATTTTACTTAGTAAATATCTAATGTAACTTAACATATGCCAACAAAATATGAACATATCTAATTCAATCCACATAATTTAATGTATGATATAAGAAGATTCAGTTTACCCTAATCAACCTTTCTTTAGCCACTTGAGTCGGGATTTAGTGACATTGCTCTTTATGTTGCAATTCATCCTAAAGCTTCAATGTTGCCACACTTTGAAAAATGTCCATTCATCACTAACTGCATTCCGTATGTACCAATGTTTGTCTTAGAATGCCTACTAAAAGAAAAAGTATCTGAAAAAATCTGGTTATCCAAAAGTTTATTATTCTAATTTTTTTGTTATAAGTGAGTTTCAGCACTAAGTAGATGGGAAAATATGATGGGATAGTTGTCATCCATTTTAGTGTAATACTCTGTTGTGCAATAGTATGTGGTATCATGAATTATCTATTTAATCAATTTTTATTGCTATACTTAGGAGCTGAGTAGTCAGCAGGAATACTTGAGGCTCAAGGCACGTTATGAAGACCTACAACGATCCCAAAGGTATTGCTATTTCTATTCTCAGTTATGCTGATTATTGAAAAGATGTTAAAACACTGTCAATTAAAACATTTGAGTTGTTATCATAATAGGAATCTTATGGGAGAAGATCTTGGCCCTTTAAGCAGCAAAGATCTCGAGTCACTTGAGAGACAGCTAGCTGTTTCACTGAAGCTAATCAGATCAACACGGGTACTCGCTCCTACCAACTTACCAGATTATATAGATTTCATAGTAATTATTCTTCCAATAATTTTCCCAATTGCATATTTTTTCAAAGTGCTTTTTAAAATATAGCTAGTCATGCATCATACACTGAATGAATGTATAAGTGTTGTATGCACATCAGTACATCCCACTTATATTATGAATTTTTTTTTCTTAGTGTGTTTCCTTGTATGTATTTGTGTTGGTAAGACTAATTGATTGATTTTTTTTACTAAGAGTAAATATAATGAATTCAATACCAGACATTCACCTCACAAAAGCTAGTCAGCATGCCAAGTTGCCTTAAGCTTATGGTCCATCACTATAATTATCTCTAGTTGATATATTTTACCGTACGTATACCTTCTTTTTTTACTTGATATTTTACTGTATAATTAATTGGCTATTATCTCTTTGATGCATCAAACTTTTAAGAAAATTAATGAATAAAAAATTTTCATTTATATATATATAAAGAAAAATAGAAATGATAGGGAAAAACGGAAGGAATCAATATAAAAAAAGTCCAAAATAAAAGAAAATTATCATTATGATTATATTTGAAAATTGATACAAATTTGTTTTTTATGCAATCATTTGTTCTTTTCCATAAAACATTGTTTATAAATAATTAAATTAAATTTACTAGTTTATATTGTCAATTTATTAGTTCTTTTTTTCCTTATATATTGTTGTATATGATAGTGGAAATTGTGATACCAATTGCTGGGACAGTGTAAGTTTTTATATCACTTGTGTAATAACGCTTTTAGAATTTAAACAAATAATAGTCAAGGCTAATAAAGAAAAAGCACACATAGAGAGTATAAGAATTTACATGATTTAGCAAATAGCCTACCTCCACATACACACACACCAACACAAGAACTACTTCTCCTCCACTAAGGAAAACTCTTCTTCTACGAGTACTCTCTTTTAAGTGAAGTATACTTCTAAGAGTCTTCTCCTCTTTTACGAGAACTTTTTTTTTAAGAGTTTTCTTTCCTCCTTAAATAGGAAGGTCCTTGTGTCAAAGCGGTCAAAAACTTATTGTATGTATAAATTTCAACTCATTTCTTTTATGGACAAGAAATACTCATTGCTTCTTTGACAATGAATTCCTTACTTCTTTGACAAGGGATTTACTTTCATTCCATGTAAAGAAAACCCAAAAAAGTAATCAAGTCAACTATCCCTCCACATCAAGTAAAGCCAAATAAGTAATCTAGTTTATACAAGAATTTGAGAGAATTTTCAACAAATCTTCATATTAATTAAAATTCTAATGAGTGATCTTCATTATTTGAATGATAGCTCCACCTTAATACATGCAAATCTTTTCAAGGAAGGTGATCATCCTTTGCACAGCCAAACTCACGTGAATCTATATAGACCAATTGCAAATTCGTTCAAAATCTTCTCTCGAACCATATCAAGATCAACATTGGGCTTTAATACCACTTGTGTGGTGGAAGCTTTTATATCTTTCGTATAATAACACTCCATGAATTTGAGTAAGTAACAATAAATGAAAATAAAAGAACAAGACATATAGAAAACACAACAATTTACATAGTTTGACAAAAAATCTACCTTCACACACAACGCATGCATGCACAGATCAAATCCACTATACTTAATAAAAGTTAAAACTCTCAACCTCTCTTACATAGGTCTCATTCATGAGTATTCTTTTAACCCCAAAAAACTATAAAACAACGCTTTTTCTAATACTCTTCTCCTCTAGTAAGTGAAACTCTTCTTCTAAGAGTTTTTTATGAGAACTATCTTCTAAGTGACTTCTCTTTTTTTATCAAAACTCTTCTTCTATGAGTTTTTTCTTCTATTTGGATAACTCTTCTTTTAAGAGTTTTCTTTTTTCCCTATATGGGATGATCCCCTTAAGCCAAGCCACACAAAAAATCCTTCATTGTAATGTCTTATATATGCCTTCAAATTTTATTCCTTTGTGGACAAGAAATATAAATTACTTCTTTTACAAGGAAAACACTATCCTTCTATACAAATAATACTCAAAAAAGTAATTAAGTTAGCTTTCCTTACATACCAAGAAATGTCAAATAGGTAACCAAGTTCAAATAGGAATTTGAAACAAATTTGAATATATATATATATATACACACACACACACATATATATATATATATATATACACACACATATATATTGTTAAATAACCTAGATTGTATATTATATGATTATGTGTATTATAAATTTTGCATTCTTGCTAAAGTTGCCACTACATTTTTTTTTCCTTTTGCAACATATTTGTGCCCCATTATTAGGGGATCGCACCTTGGACGTCTCCTTTAGGAGGCATCAAAAAGCATCATCTGATGACAAGGGTCCTTGGCATCGTATAATGCATTATGAAAGAATAATTGGTCTTGGTGATGCTTGGAAAAATAGTGTCAATTGACATGTCTCTCTCATGCAAGGGTTTGGAGGTAACGATGGAAAACTCCTAGAGTTTGAGTGCAAGAGTTTTTCTTGTGAGTAGAAGTAATATAACTTTACTTTTCTTGTGAGTAGAAGTAATGTAACCAGTAATATTTTCCTATTTGAGTAAAAGGTAAAATAAAAATTGGGACCGTAGGGGGAATTGGAACCAATAATCTGATACAAGATGGGTTGGAATTCTTGACGTTCCACACTAAAGAGAGCTTGTCTTTCTTGTGTAAATTAAGAACCTTTTCTGCTTTTCCTTGCCATAAACAAATCAACCAAAGCAGTTGAATTGAATTAATAAGCCTTCATCAAACTGAATAATACCTGAATGCTGAAAAAATATAAATGAGTAATATGAAAATGGTAAAAAAACTCAGCTATTTTTGTAACTTCTGTTATTCTCTATTTGACAGACGCAGTACATGCTGGATCAGCTTAATGATCTTCAACGTAAGGTATGAGAACATTATCAAAACTTCATTGAATCATGTTCAGAATCTTCACCCACTTATTTATCTCAAACTTTCATATGTACAGGAACATGTGCTTAATGAAGCAAATAAGTCACTTAAACAAAGGGTATGCAACATACCCAACTCTTTTGATTCTATACTAATTTTATTAGGAGTTCAGTATTTGATATAGAAGGCATTCATTTGAAAACCAAATAATTTGTGATAAACCTCCTAAAGCATACCTTTCATAAACAAAATTTGTAATATGCAAAAGAAATTTTTTTCAAAAGAATTGAAGTGCTATGAATTGACGAAACAATTGAAAGTAATGGTCATATTTGGCAACTACCAAATTGCATTGCATTATCAAAATAATCATAAACAGTAATAGATTTTTCTGCTAATGTTTTGCAGTTGATGGAAGGATACGAACTCCAACTGAATCCAAGTGTCAACGATATGGGATATGGCCGACAACATGCTCAACCTCAGAGTGATTTCTTTCATCCCTTAGACTGTGAACCCACGTTGCATATTGGGTATGCATCCCTGATTTTTTATTTTTTATTTTTTGGGTATCAATGCAACCGTAATTTGATACCAAGAAATCTATTTAATCCGAGAACTCATTACAGTCTCTTTTTCATGTCTGCTGAGACATTCAAGTACAGTACAGTATGGGAAAGTGCCTGAAAGAGTCATGATTCTTTTCTTTCATTAAGAATTTAGGATCATCATTTCCCTCATAGCATGGACTCTAGCCGTGTGTGCACACGTGTGAATCAATATGCATATATTGAATACATGAGATATATTCTCCAACTTAAGCCCGTTAGCATGAAAACATAAAGAGGGAATGGTCAGTAATCTTATATAATGTTAAAACTATCTGGCTAGCCATATTTCATGAGGGTACATTAATATCTTGTCAGGGAGAGGCTAAACCAAAAGAACAATTAATTATACTTGCAAATGAATCATGGTTTTCAAATGTAATGTTCTCAATAGTTTATAAGGCAATATCACCATCCATAATTACAGATTAAGCATGGATGATGAAGATCCACTAATTAAATTCATCAAACTGGTTAACTGAATTGCAGGTATCCGTCTGATCAAGCAGTATCAGTCGTCACTAATTCAGCCCCAACCTTGAATAACTACATGTCAGGGTGGATGCCATGATAAGAAGGGCATGGCCAGACATGGTTTGCTTCAGGCATTCCTTCCGTAAGAATCAGCATATTCATCTTTTTTTTGTCCTTTTGATGAAAGGAACATTTGTAATGGTATGTATTGGTGTGGAACTATGCTTTTAAGTTTTAACTGTCTACATGTAGTGTGTGCCCAAGTACTGCTCTTCCTTCTTTCAGCAGTTGCATAAGATGTTTGAGAATAATTAACTGTGGTTTGCGTATCAGAATTAGACCAGCTAACTATTCGTATACTCTTTCATGTCCATTATTGGATATAAATGTAGCTGCAATGACTAATAAGCCACTAATTGACCAAGACTAAGCACTACATGTGCACGAGCTCGACTTGTGGAATACAATATATTCATTAAGAATAAGCACTCACGAGCTCGACTTGGAAACAATATATTCACGAGAAATAATATATATGTACAAAATTCTATAGGCCCAGTTCTGAACTCGTCCATCAACTGACCTTAAGAGACATAAACTTAGAGTTTGGATCTACTCATGACCACCACTTCAAGGTGAGTCCTTGGGTTAACCACTTGGATAGCTGAAGCTTGATTTTTGGAAGGGAATAGGTAGTTCCCTTATCTTCACATGCCGAGTGAAAGCATTAACTCAGTATATCTTACTAAACATTAATTAGTATTATATATATATATATATATTAATTATCTTTTTTGGCTTAGAGAAATATGGGGAAAACAAGATTTGAACGAAAGTTTTCTTCATGAGAAGGACCAAGTAACATAGATGGAACAATTAAGCAAAACAATCATGCTGCAAAAACATTATTATTTCACAGTTCTTTTAATAATTAACTTATTGAGGTGATAGATTGTAATTTGTAATACATCACTTTTATATGAAATCACAACTATCATCACTTTTACTATACACTAATCACAAACTGCCATTTTAATCATTATAAAATTGGTTGTGGCCTTAGACTTGTTGGTAGAGAAAATGCCACTAATAGGGGGCCAAAGACAGCAAGCAATTTTTTTTTTATTGAAAAAGAGAAGCTTTGGTACCAAAAAAAAATGCTTATATCTATAGGCACATGATATGAGAATAGTGCAATTAATATGAGTGTTGTCTAAATAACACGAGTACAGGTCAAACTTAATGGACTTGGGCCTATACAGGCAAAAGGCTACTATGTCCTAGCCTAACACACTTGATCAATTGAACTTAGCAGGTTGAAATCATGCTTAGGTTAGTAGTGGTCCTAGGATTTTTTTTTTTTTTTTTTTAAGTTGTCATTAAGAAACTTAAATAATAAAAAATCTAATAAAAATAAAATTTGAATATATTGACATAAAAAAAAATATGCAAATACATAAAGTTTTACAATTTTTTTTTACTAAAAAAACAAAAAAATAAAAAGAGACTAACAAAAGATAAAATGAGAATTGAGAAAGCTAAGATGCTAACTTGCATTGGTAAAGGTACAAGTGTGAGAGTATGACATCTTTTTGAAAAACTAGAGTATGACACATCTGAGATACAAAAATTAATAAATATAAATTTTTAGGTGTATTTTAATATCTATGAACATAATTCATGTTTATTTTAGGTTTTAAAATTAAGTAATAATAACAATAAAATGCTTGAAAACGTTATCTAAAATTATAATTTATGTTTATTTCAGTTTAATAAATAAATATACTACCAGATAATAATATCATTGCTAAAAAAACAAAAGCACTTAGGATTATAAGGTTAACCAAATAAATTACCAAGTGTCATTTTTTTTTCTTGTTTGAGAAGAAGAAAGAAAAAAAAGGGTATAGATTCAATGCATGGTTTCTATTATTTAATTAAAAAATTTGCACTGTTAAGGTTAAAGAAAAGAGTACTTAAATGTTTTCCTTAAAAATAAATAAATAAAAGGTGTGGTTAAGACTTGGTCACGTAGCCTAATGCGTAGGTGAGAATAAGACAAAAGTTTGAAAAGTCACTCCCATACTTATAACATATCAGAATCACATGGGGGAGGCGGACAAAACAAAAAGGGTCAAACCAACTTATGGGGGTACCTATTAGGTAATTTTGTAAACTTTAAACTTGTTGTGAAAGTAGAATTACTTTACTTTGGTTGAACTCAAATTATTGAGAACTCAAATTTTTGAGATCCTTAAGTTAGAATTAAGCAGGGAATATATATATATATATATATTTTCCTGATGAACTGATGTTTGTGTATATATATTGTATAAATAGTATTACAATTACAAACTATTTTATAATCATTTTATAAACTGTTGATGCGATTAATTTTTATTGATTCTCATATATGCTCACCAATATATTAATTTTTTATTTATCAATAATCACTTACTATCGGTGCAAGTTTGGAGGATCTTTTAGCATAGATTTGGGTCGATGTTTGTCCAATCAAGACCCGGGGAGTAGAATAAGTCATGGTCCACCGTAACCCATCGAGAGCTGGACCGACTGATATAAATTCAGAAAAATTTTTTCTAATACAAAAACAGAATTTGTATCTTCCTTAGATGTAGATCTGAATTTTTTCTAACATAAAAATTGATTTGCATCTTCCTTAGATACAGATCTAAATTTTTCAAAACAAAAACTGATTTGCATCTTCATTAGATGCAAATCTGAATTTTTCAAAAAAAAAAAAAAAAATGATTTGCATCTTCATTAAATGTAAATCTGAATTTTTCAAAATAAAAGCTGATTTGTATCTTCATTAGATGTAAATCTGAATTTTTTAAACAAAAAAACTGATCTGTATCTTCCTTATATGCAGATTTGTTTGTTTGTTTGTTTTTTTTTTTTTTTTTTTTTTACACAAAAACTGATCTATATCTTCTTTAAGATACAGGTCTGAATTTTTAAATATAGCAGATTTTGAAATAAAAAATAAAGTCATAAGTAATAATGTCATGTTTGTTTTGTTTGATACAATTAGCGTAGGTTTATTTCATGAATGCAGTTCTCTTCTTAAAAAAG
This sequence comes from Quercus suber, assembly GCF_002906115.3. Classification (NCBI taxonomy): domain Eukaryota; kingdom Viridiplantae; phylum Streptophyta; class Magnoliopsida; order Fagales; family Fagaceae; genus Quercus; species Quercus suber. The sequence goes on from NW_027069731.1 coordinate 918,993, forward strand.
AAAAAAAAAAGATTTTTGTTTTTATTTCACATAACAAAACGGATCTGAGTTTTTAAAAGCTTTCTCCAAATCTAGATTTCTTTTTTTCCATATAACTAAAAAACATTTTTATTTTGTTCCAAAACAGATTTGATATTTTTTAAGCAAAAGACCCTTTTTTTAACAAAACATATCTGATTTTTTCTTCGCCAAAGCTAGTTTTTTTATTCCAAAACAAATTAGATATTTTTTTTTTTTTTTTTATGAACCAAATCAAAATTTTTTTTTTTTTTTCCACAACAACAGATCTGAATTTTTAACAAAGAAGAGGACACATTCATGAACTAGACGTATGTGACTTAGTTTAGTTAAGTGTTTCATGTTTGCAACATGTCATTCATATCATGCATAAATGGGTATATTGGTCATGAGAGTCTAGAAGACCAGACTCTGTTTGGGCAAAATAGATGCCTAACACCTTCTCATTCCGTAATGTAGCTTCCGAATTTAGTATCTTTGGATAGGTAGACCTAGGCTTTTTTTTTTTTTTTTTTTGGGTAGATTGTAACTAGAATAAAAAACCATGTATTTTTGGTAGTTTGTAACTAGGACCCAAAGTCATGTAATACTCAACTTATTAAGTTTGTATTTTTATTCAATCAATAAGAATGGAACAATTTAGTCATGTAAATTTGTACCTAATTTTTTCTTATTTTTTTGTATAAAAAATAAGTGGCGATTCCACACCATTTACCCAAAAAGAGAGGTGCCCTTCAAAACACCCAAATCTCTTTTTTGAGAGCACCCTCTCAAGAAGTTGCGGTCTCTCACAAAAAGCACTTTAGATTCAGCAGCTAATTTTTATTTTCAAGGTTTTAGATTAAACTGGCTTGCTGTTAGGCTTTTTTTTTTTTTTTTTTTAAAAGGCAAATTACAATTTACCCACCTGTGGTTTGGCCGAAATTTAAGTTGCCTATCTGTGATTTGAAATTTGACTCTTTACCCACCTGAGGTTAGCTTAGTTAGATTTCTATAACCAACATCTATTAAAAAAATAAAGCTAAATATGTAATTTTGCTCAACTTTTATGACTCTTCCAAAAACACAAAAAACATAAAAATACAAGATCAAATAAGATCAAAAACTATTCATTGGAACACTTGCATCATGAAATTTCAAATCATAGGTAGGCAACTTAAATTTTGGTTAAACTTTAAATGGGTATGTGTTAAATTTCAAACAATAGGTAAACAACTTAAATTTTGGCCAAACCACATGTGCGTAAGTTGTAATCCCCCCCGCCCCCCCTTTTATTTTAGCTGTGCTTAAAAAAAATTATGGTCAAAGTGTTCAAATTTTAATCATAGAGGGTCAAAACAAAATAAAAATAAAAATTTTATATATTATATATTCTTTTTTGCCAAGTCAAGGGGTTTGAATCCCCTGGGCTATAACTAGTGCCACCCATGCTAACAACCCAATTTTACCCACCCAAATTCTCCAACAAAACCTAAATCCAAAAAACCCATAGCAAACCCACCACCATCCCCACCGCAAATCCACCCCATATCGAAACACACCACCACCACTAAAAACCACCACTGGCCACAAAACTTAGCCAAACCCATAGCAACAAAACCCAAATCCAAAAAACTCATAGCGAACCCACCACCACATTGGAACTCATAACCACCCCCACTACAAATCAACCCCAGATCGGAACCCACCATCACCATCGAAAACCACCACCAACCATAAAAACCAAATAGAAAACTCCGAAACCCACACAACAAACCCACCATACCATTGTCATTGCTTGAGAGTAGAAAGAGACAATTAAAGGCGAGTCAAAGAGAGGAGAGTGGGTTGGGTTAGAGAGAGAGGAACGAGAGAGAGAAGTGAGCCTGAGAGAAACAGAGTCATAGGAGAGAGAGAGAGAGAGAGAGAGAGAGAGAGAGAGAGAGAGAGAGAGAGAGCTTAAAGAAGAGATGTTTGAGAACGAACATAGAAAAATGAGTAACGGAGGGCTAACATGGTTAGGTATTAAATTGGTTTTAGGAAAGAAATTAGTCAATTTTAAAATGTCTTAGACTTGATTGGTATTGACCCAAATCTTAGGGGTGTCCAAGCAAACCCGAAACCCGACCAACCCGTCCAACCCGGCCTAAAAACTGATCGACTCGACGCTGGTGACGGTCGGCAGCAAGTCTCCGCCCATAAAACCTGAGACCGACGAGTCGGTTGACAGTTTTGAGCATGAAAAACCAATTTTCAACTGACTTGACCGAGAAACACATCAGAAAATGGTTACTATTTATTTTCCTCCGATTTTACACTGAGATCTCGCCGGATCTCTTTGAGATCTGGCCTGATCTCGTTGAGATCTGCCGAGATCTCTTCAAGATCCAACCTAATCTAGTTGAGATCTGCCAAGATCTCCTTAAGATCCGGTCAGATCTGGCCTAATCTCGTTGAGATTTGCCAAGAGATTTCGGAGAAATCCGGCGATGATTTCTGCAAAATCCAATGATTTACACAGTTCGAAATCGACCGATACTCGACCGGCGAACCGCTAACATCCGACCACCCGAACCGCTGCCATCAGCGGGTCGGCGGCAGGTTCAGGTTTAGGAGACCCAATTTGGTCGGGTCGATTCCCAGTTGGGCACAAACCCAACCCAGACCGACCCGTGGACAACCCTACCAAATCTCATGATATGTTAGTGAAATTTACCATAATAATAATAGAGTTTAAATTCAGTTAGGCTGTGGCGTAAAACACTGGTTTTACGCCAGCCAATAAAACACAGCCACGTCATATTCTTTTAAGTGATAAGTTAAATTCCTCTCCAAACACAGAATGAAATAAGAAAACCCACAAAAACTTACAGCCTTGCTTCCTCCCTCTTCCATGAGAGTAATATTCAATCTTATTAGAGAGTAATTCTTTCATTCTTGTAATCTTAATTCACGTCAATGGGCTCAAATTCATGTTGTTAATCTTATCAGAGAGTAATTCTTTCATTCTTGTAATCTTTAATTCACATCAATGGGATCAAATTCATGTTGTTGTTCTTCTTCTTCTCCAAATCCTAAGAAATTGAAATTCACACTCACTTCTTATTCTTATTCCTCAACTTCCCCACCGCAACAGCTTTTTCCGAAACCCATTTTGGAAACCCGAAATCTTGTACTCCCAGCATTACAATGACGTCATTCTCGAGCAGCCTTTATCCTCCAGCAATGTCATTGTCTCCCACTCCAACGATTTCCTCAGCTTCCAATTCGCATTTTTCTCCAACAGTGTCAGAATCTTCAACCGAACCACTGATCGGGATACCTCTCTCCTTCAACCCCTCATATATCAAAATCACCACCTCCTATGGCGTTCACAAGGTCAAAGCCATCCTGAACATTCGAGACCCATGGAAGTACTTTGTTTTTGATGATTGAATTGTGTGGTGTGGTGGAGGTTTGGGCAAGCAAAGATGGAAGAGGGAGGAAGCAGGGCTGTGGGTTTCTGTGGGTTTTCTTATTTCGTTCTGTGTTTGGAGAGGAATTTAACTTATCACTCAAAAGAAGATGACGTGGCTATGTTCTATTGGCTGGCGTAAAACCTTTACGCCACAGCCTGACCGAATTTAAACTCATAATAATAATAATAATAAGTGTGAACATGCTCAAAAAATTGTGTATATCATATGTAAAATGATGAACATTGTGTTTTAAGGAGCAGTACATTAACCGTAAGAAATTTTCCCAAATGGAACATTCAAATCTAACCGTAAGAATTTTTCCCAAATGGAACATTCAAATCTAACCTGTTGTTTGACATGGCAAAGAAATGCTACAATGTGCATTATACGCGGGGCTGAAAACCCACTCAAACATTGGGCTGACTGTTGTGAAATGAAATTAAAACAGTTTAGTTTCTTATTAGGTGGTCATCCACTAGTAGGATACGAAATACATGTAAATGGCCAGTGAGATAACGTATTTGATACAATCTATCATCTATGTAATAGTTTGACTGATACCGAAGACATACCACTGGTGACAGCTTAGCATATATATATATATATATACACACACTACACACGTGTGTAAAGTCGATTAAGCTACGAAGAGGAAGTGATGTAATTGATTTTGACTGGATGCTCCGTGTGGCGTTAAGGGCCGCACAAAATTACTGCTAAAAGCCGCATTGCTGGAACTGCAAAGTGAAGAAAAAAGGCTGGCCACTTTGCCCAAGCCTCTCAATTTCCAACACTAGACAAAATGGAATTGAAATGAAAATTTGATTGTATTTATCAAAACTGGTTTGAAAATACAGAAGGGCTTTTACATGAATAGTACCAGATAAATTGTACATTGTAGATAAAAATGTGACTAATATTTGACCCTTCAAGAAAAAGTGTACAATTCTTATAACTACAATATACACTTTACATGAATAGTGCAATGTAAAAATAATTTTTTTCCAATATAGAAACTTGCTTCGTATTTTGTTTCGGCTTCTTAAACTAATCATGCTTACAAGTTACGGGTTACATTTCCTCAAAACAAAAAAAAAAAAGTTACAAGTTACAACCCACCTCCTATTTCTCCATTAATTACGTATCTTAAAAAACAAAAGGATAAAGTGCAAATTACATGCTTAAAGTTTAGGGGTGTTTAAATTTTGCATCTAAAGTTTCAGAATTTAAATTTTACTTCTTAATATTCTATTCCGTTTGCATTAGCAACCCCTCTATTCGTATTTTCCATTAAGTGTTATATAAACTTGCTACACTTGTTTAATTTGTCTAATAAATTGATGTCACATCATTTTTGTAGTCTAAAAAAAATTAAATAATTAAAAATGACATGGCATCATTTTATTAGACAAACTAAACATACATAATAAGTTTATGTGGTATTTAATAGAAAATTTGGATGAAAGGATTGCTGATGCAAACAGAATAGAACTCCAAGAGTAAAATTCCAAATTATGAAATTTTATGATATAAAATTTAACTACTTTCAAACTTTAGGGACTGTACATTGCAACTTTAGCTGAAACAAAAATAAAATCATTGTTATGTTACCGATTAATGGAACATAAAGGAGTGTATTAGGCTATTGGGCCTAGATATAGACCGTTAACTGAAAGTCTGAAACACAGGCCTAGGTGGGTTATACTTGGAAGCTTTTATAACCATAGACTACGTCCACCTACTTTAGAAGCTTTTATATTGGCCCATGACTTAGTCTATTTCTTTCTGAATAAGGGTTGTCAATGGGCCGGGTCGGGCCGGCCCGGCCCATTTTTACTTGGCCCATGGGCACAATGGGCTGGGCATAATGGGCTATTAACTAGTTAATGGGCCGGGTCGGGCTGGGCCGAAAGAGAAAACCTTAGCCCATGACCCTGCCCATGGGCAATGCCCATTTTGTTTTTAGCGAGTTGGGCTATCGGGTTGGGCCTAATGGGTCACCCATGGACTTGTGTTAGCATATTATTTTATTATTTTTATAAAGAAAGAATCAATTTTTTATAAGGAAATAATCAATCTATTTTTTTAAAGGAAAGAATTAAATAATTTAATACTTAATTACAAATTTTTTACAATCAAATCTATTTATTTTTTTGTTTTGTTGATGAAAACCTATTTAATTTTTTATTTATTAAGGCTTTAAATAGTTTTTTTTTTTTTTATCTTTAATAAAAAAATGTCAAATGGTTAATTCAAATTTGATAGACTACTAGAAAATATATATTTAGTAAACTAAATTTAGCACAATTACTTTGGATATCTTAATAGTTGAGGAGTTCTCTTAAGAAATTCCTCTATGATATCTCAAGATCAATCCTTCATACACTTCCTATATATTTTTGTTATGAATTATGAGTTATTAAACTAGGCTAATAGGTTAGGCCAACGAGCTGGGCACGGGTTGGGCTACTGGGCTAGCCCACCGGGTACCCATGGGCATAAAAAATAGCCCATGGCCTGACCCACTGGGCTAGTGGGCTACCCATGGGCCTCAATAACAACGGGCTGGGCCGCCCATTAGCCCGGTGGGCCGTCGGGTTTCTGGGTCGGGCTGTGGGCCATGGGCTATTTGATGACCTTAACAATAAACTTTGTTATAGTAAATGGCTGCAATTTTCACTAAAAAAATTAACATGGTTAGAGATTTTGAAAACTCAATAGTTGGATTGTATGTTCTTTATATTCTTTATTGACATATCAAATTTCGTACCAATTGGATATTATTTACTATTTTATCCATAAATTTATTTTTTATAAACATTTAATTGATATCATAGTTATTGATTTTTTATCTTTTGAAAAGCCATGGAAAATATTAAATAAAAAATAAAAAATGTTATCCAATAGTGAATTTATCAAAATTTATATTTGATAAAAAAGATATTAAATGAAACTATAGTTAAACTTTGTTCGTTTAAATATATGCCACTTCAATCATGTGATGCATGGGCTTCTTCTTCTTTTTTCTTCTTTTTTAACTAGCTCTGACTCTGTTGAATGGAATCTCATCCTTGTTTTTGGCACCATTGGAAGCTTTAGTTAGGTATTTAGAGGAACGGACTATCCAATATCCCTTTACTTTGTTCTTCTCTCCTTAATGCTACTGCTATGAACAATAAAGGCCAAAGTGTATGATCCCAAGTGTTCTAACTTCCAAGCAAAATATTGCCAACCTTACCTTTGCCGATGACTTTATGATCTTTGTTGGGTCAAATTTAAAATCAATTATAGCTCTCAAACAGATTCTCATTGAATATAACTCTTTTTGGGTTGTCATCTAATCCTCTCAAGAATGAGGTGTTTTTTGCTGTTACCAATCATAGGCTTAACGACCAAATCCTCTCAGTTTTAAAATTTTAGGTAATCTTCCTGTGAGATACTTTCGGGTGCCTTTCACCTCAGGGAAGCTTTCTTGGCATGAATGTAAGTGCTTCATTAACAAAATTGGACACAGTTTGTATTCAGTGTAAAAATGCACTAGACACGTTGAAATTCAGACACGTGTCCAATGCGCTAATGCAATAGATATAAGCTCCACCCAACAAAATTAGTGACAGAATTAATTCTTGCAGTGCAGAATTGATCGTTTAATTTGTCAGNGTTGAAATAGTGGATCCTTAGCTGATATCCATTACATGTGTTATTTTGATCTTGGTACTCAAACATTATCCCTGCCAATGCAATTGCTAATGCTTGTTAGCAGTCCATTGTTCTTTTTCCTTCCTTATCATTTCTCATGGGTGTTTCATTACCATTTGCAAACCTTTGCACTATCATTACAATTCTATGGATTTTTAAAATGTCTTACTATATGATATGAAAATGGTCAACATTCTATAGATTTTGGGATCCAACTTGTCATTAGTATGAAAGTATCTTCAATTTTAGTTGATGTACTCAATGCTTTCACACTTTGATTGAGACCCCCAGAATATTTCTCATTACCATTGCATTGATAAAGAGATAAAGAGATATGTGATTCAGTTTTCTTCCTCCCTAACTTTAATGGGAGAGGGCAGACCTGTAACAAAAGAAGAGAAAGGGAAAAAGGGTATCACAGGCATAGAAATCCATTGGCATAAAATATTCAGATTCTTAGGAGAAACTGAGAAAGAATAACGAATAGTTGAATGGCAGACTCTAAAAAAGGTTTGACGTACCAAGTGTCAATATCAGAGAGAAGGCATGTATCTATGACAGTGTGACCAAAATATCTTCTCCACTGGCTGACATTGTGCCTAGCACATATAGATTCTCACATATTTCATGCTCATAGAAGCAAATTATGACACATCTATAACTTCGCATAATTGTTTTCCCTTAAAACCCATTATGCATAAAGTGATGATGCAATCATTGAGGATTGGACTATTATGAGAAATTGTAACCGTGGTGCTATTATTGACACTGAATCTTTCACATATAATTTCACTTACTCTCTCGAAAAGAGTAATGTTAAGAACACATAAAATCTCGCAAATTTTGTCATAATTTGTCATATGACGAATCGTGAATGGTAGAAATGTGAACCCACTATTTGACCTCCACCATTCACAACTTATCATGTGACGAGTTTATGACAAAAATTGTGAGACTTTTAATATCTCTAACATTTTGCTCTCAAAAATTCTCTCACTTTGGACCAACAACATCACATACACATAAGTAACAGTGAAAATTTGGGTGGAAGATTCTATTATTCCAAATCCAACTGACAAAAGAAGTGTATGATTGTGCTCATAGGTGTTTATTAGGTTGATTTTGGATATATAAACAATTACAAACTACTCTAAATGTAACTTAATTAATTAATTATACTAAAAAATAACTTAATTAATCCATTTAAAGAAAAAGAAGAAGTTATTAATACAATTTTTTTATTGGGTGTACAGATCTTAATATGCTTTCATCCACAAATGTGTCTTTCTCAATTGTGATAAGTATGCAGATAACCCATAGTTCTGAAGAATACATTTCCTTCGATACCATTGTTTTTGTATAAGAACACTCCTAAATATAAGAAATATAATCTTTATTATTAAATAAACTAGTTTGTAACCCTATGCATATGCATGGATATACTTAAAAGATATACATTAAGATGCATAGTATGATTCTTACATATATATAACTTAAATATTATTGATAGTCATTCTTATTTTTTTTTAACTTTTTAAAAAGTCTTATAAGAATATTATTAGATAGAAAATGTAAATTGTCAATTAATTTTTTTTTTCAATTCATTAATTCTAGACTTTTTGATTTTTTGTATGCAATAACTCACTGAGATAAATATTTATGATGTGATCCCACATTTGACTATAAAATTAAAAAATAAAACTCTCTCTAAAAATAAATAATTTATGACACATGATGCAAAATTGGACTTCAATAATATAATCTAATTGAATTTTCTATAAGTTTTGCCTATATAGACAAAGTTTAGTGACAAAAGTGGTTGTAGCCTAAGGTTACAACCTTATTTAATAAAATAAATTTTACTATATATTTTGAGAATCTAACCGATAAATTGTATGATTTTTATGCTCTTAATACACATGTCAAATTTCATATCTATCGGATATTATTTATTATATAATTTATAAGCTTATTTTTATACATAATTTTAAATTACAAAATCTTGCAATTTAAACAATT
>NW_027069731.1:935979-937039 GCF_002906115.3 Quercus suber
AGTATGTGTGTGTATATATATATATATATATAAATATTGATTGTACAAAATCTTTTCCCAATGCGAAGTACCTAATTTTTTCACTAAAAAGTTAACGTTGGAATTAGTATTAAAATGGAGTATTATTTTTTGGATAGGTGGTGTGGGTTGGCTAATACCTTTCCTAGCCATAACCGGACTTCCAAGTCCAAGATTTTTGATTCGAGACTTTAGTTTACCTTAATTAATTAGTAACTCTTGAATTGGTTTTAGTTAATTAGGTAACTAAAAAAAGAATTAGACAAATAGGAGACCAATCACGCATAATAAAAAACCAATGATTGGTGATGACTGCTAAAAAATAAAATAAGAAATACACATACCTAATCCTGGAAACACATGCACACTAAAGTAGCGTTTGGATAGCGCTGATGCGCACGTCTACGTTTTCTGTTCATTTTTTTTTTTTTAAGACCAGCGCCTCTTGCACTGTTCAGGGAATATGAATAGTGCATTAAGGTAAATGAACAGTAACCCACGCGTGAACAGTAATTTTTTTATTTTTTATTTTTTATTTTATTGTTTTCAACAAAATAAACGGTATTCAAATGCACCCTAACAGCCACTTTGTCAAGCCTCCAATGTGTAAAACTAGAAAAAGAAGAATTGAGAGGGACCGAGCATCCGTAGCTTAGCACACTTTCTCCTTCCCTTCTTTTTGTGTGTGTGTGTGTGTCCACACCAAGTACATTTTAGAATAAGAGAAACTGAGATAGAAAACATAAAAAATGGCACTATAGGCTCACAAAAGATCTGAAGATTATTATTTTTTGGCTTATTTGTAAGATTCGTTTCTAGAAAACACTTAGTCAAATAAGAGTTTGTAGTTAGCCTCATGGCTAATTGTTTATGAAAAAACAAGTTTTAAAAACTCTCACGAGCAAGATTTCCGTCTTCGGAGGAACCCGCGGATCAGTAGTTGTGAGGAAGTTTCCTATGAAGTATACTCCTCTCTTTGTATAAATGATGTTTTCCTCGTTCCTTTGCAATCCATCCGTAGTTCCCTTCTTCCCTTTTGCGT
>NW_027069731.1:944855-945899 GCF_002906115.3 Quercus suber
CTAATTTGACTTTTCCTTTTTGAGGTACAAGGTAGATGTGGCTTGAGTCATGGAAAATAGAGTATAGAGCTAACATGGTAAAACCGTGTGGCTCAGGGACACTAAGCGCAACGTGGCCCCCTGATGAGGAAGTCTAGGATTAAGTAAGGGGGATTGTGATACCTAGACTCTGTATTTTTTGTATTTTGTAACTTTGATCCTTTGTGTTCAGCATCGTGAACTCAAAGCTCTTTTAATAAAAGCGCAGTACTTACCTATAATTAAAAAAAAAAAAAAAAAATCTAGACTGTGTGGATTGGATTGGGTTGTATGAGTGTGTGTTGCACAAGTGTGTATAGAGTCACACATCGGACATGTACTAGATTAATTTGAGCTAAAAAAACGATTATTAGGACCCCCTAAGTTGACTAGTCCTAGGGTATTAGCTTTAGCGTAGATGAGGCCAACGCTTTCTTCGGGTCATAACAATAAGTTTTTTGATTAGTTTAATGTGGAATCAACCTTTTTTTAGTATAATATAGTTGAGATGTATGCAGTTTGGATTGAACAAGAATTTAAAAAAAAAAAAAAAAATCATTTGATCCTTTAGTCTATTGTACGAGATATTTTTAATCCTTAAGCATTTTCTTTTTCCTTTTGTCTCTCTTGGCGAATGTCTTAATGCAAGTTCTAATACTTAATGGCCAATTATTGGATGGATTTTCTTGGTATAAGAGGGGAAGACATGGAAATTCTTGAAAAACGGCACGCATATATGTGTATATATATATATATATAGATATATTTTTGAGTAAATAGTAACATTAGTGTTTTAAATCAGGTTTATAATATATTACTAACCAAAGTATAACTATAAAAGGGTTTAATATTTGTAGTTGTAGATTGGGGTTATAAACAACGGACACTAAACATACACAACTAATATGAGATAAACATTCCTAATTTTTTTTAGTAAACAGTAATACTTATTAGAACACACACGAAAATAGTAACATTAGTGTTTTAAACCCCCCCCCCCCCAACACACACACATATATGTATATA
>NW_027069732.1:0-17282 GCF_002906115.3 Quercus suber
TGTTGCACTGAACCAATAGTACCAATTTGCAAACTGATATGACGTATTTATCATCTTCTATATATATATATATATAAGAGAGTTCTTGTATTGTTTGTACCTTAAAGATTGTGATGCTTTTTATAGTAGCTTTGTATGTTTATGTTAAATCTTGATTACTTAGCACAATTTGCGTTTTTAGCATATTATTTTAAACATCTAAATTTGATTACTTTTGCTAAACTTGTGAGAATACATGACTTCTTGTGCTGACACCATCTATATAGCTGATCACCAGACTGTCTGTTTACTCAATTTAACAGGGTCAAACTCCCATCTGGTGCTAAGAAGATTGTTCCAAGTGGCTGCCGAGCTATGATTGGGCAAGTTGCTGGTGGAGGGAGAACTGAGAAGCCTCTTCTCAAGGCTGGTAATGCTTACCACAAGTTCAGAGTGAAGAGAAATTGCTGGCCCAAGGTACGTGGTGTGGCTATGAACCCAGTTGAGCATCCTCATGGAGGAGGTAACCACCAGCATATTGGGCATGCAAGTACTGTTAGGCGTGATGCACCTCCTGGTCAAAAGGTTGGTCTCATTGCTGCAAGGAGGACTGGTCGGCTCAGAGGACAAGCAGCTGCAACTGCTTCTAAAGCTGACAAGGGTTCTTAGAGATTATTATTCTTTTTTCTGTTAATTGTGTCTTTATAATATCTGGATTTTCCCATAGTAGATTAAAATCTAGACTAGCTGGTGAGCTTTGTTGCAGAAATTTTGTTTGGGTTGTGATAACATCTTATCTATGACATTTGGTTTATGCACTGTCTGAAATTAGTCCAAATACACTATTTGTATTTCCGCTGATCAATGGATGGAGAGAACTCTTCACTGATTATATTTGAGCATGGATTGTGCTTTATGCCAATTCTTTTCTTTGGAAACTCTGGAAGTTGCAGTAAATTGTAGGACATTAAGGTGGGGGGAGTGTCAGATACTCAGATGTGTTGTTGTGGCCACAATGGAGGTATGGTGGTTATCTCCATTCTGTTTCAAGCAATGCTGAAATTCAGATGTTATAGAGAAGCCCAATTTTTCACTGGGACCTGACCTTTATTAGCATATGGTTATGACTTTGAGCTATTCTTTCTTCTGCATGAGGATTTATGGTAGACCTGGCAAACGGCCAGGTTGGGTCGGTTCAATCAGATTGCAAATCAAAATAGATTCGGTCAAAAGCAGTCATTTTAAGCGGATTAAAAATGAGTTTGAGTTGCTAGTTGGGTTGGGTTGACCCGTATTTTTTACATGAATTTTTTTTTTTTTTTTTAATTTAGAAAACATGTATTTGCAATTTTGGAAAGTCACGTAACAAATTAATTGATGTAAAATGTATTACATTGAATTCACCACTCATATTAAGAATGAGCCCAGGTAAACAAATTAATTCTTATTCAATAATCTTAAAATTATACAAATCTTAACATTACTAACCAAAACAAAATAGCACAAAGATAAGTAACATAAATACACAAGTCTTATTTCTACACAATATTAATATCCCTAAACATAAAACAAAATTACAATGACTTGTTGGATGACTCATTTGACAAAGAATAAAAATAAATAAGAATTTTAGAGTTTTGAAAATTAATTTTATAATCTATTATCAATCATGGCAGGTTCTCTATTTCAGTTTGAGAATATACATTAAAATTGTTATTATTTACTTATTTCTACATGGTCTCCTTTATTAATATTGTGTCATTATTAAGTAACACAAACTCCAATTTATTTTGAAAAACCATTTATTTTAGATATGAATTGTTAAAAAATAGGCCTAAGCATTTATAATTTATGTTAATTTCATTGATATTTTGGCTTCACTCTTTTCACGCTTATAAATGTTTCTCGCACATGTCTATAATGAAATATATATATATATATATATATATATATATATGTTTTAACTCTACTGTAAACAGATTATATTAGCATTTACTTTGTTATTTAATATCTAAATTTTTTTACTTATTACAAAGTGCATCAACCATTCATCTTTCAATTCATTTGCATGTAATTATGTAAACGTCTCAATTGTTTCCTTAAAGCTCACAACAAACAATTAAACCAATATATTCTTAATTTTTTTTTTTACCAAAAAAAAAAATTTATTTGTTTGGGTCATGGGTTGGGTTGGGTCATAGGTCAACTCATTTTTTCTTCGATTCAAAAAATTAAGGTTTGGGTGGGGTATTTTCGGATTGGATTAGCAAATTCTTACTTGATTTGCCATGTCTAATTTTAGAGTCTCTTGTGTTGTTATGGGACTTAAATGCTTCGGGCCAAATTGACTTGATTCTCACAGAACACTTTGGATAACAAATTAATAGTAAAAGAAAGAAGATAAGATAAAATAAGTCAAGGGAAAAAGAATAAAGGAAAAGAAAGTTGATGTCAAAAATTAAGTTTTTGTGTCCATCTAAAGGATTGATAAAGCTTGATAAGATCTATAGAGTTGATTCTATTAAATAAATTGCAGTTTGCTATTGTTTCTATCAAATGAAGGACAAACTTTGGTTGTAGTTTAAGACTATAATTTTATAATTTTACTCAATATATTTTTATTGGATATGAATTTTTTTTTTCTTAAAGCTTCTATACTTGCAAAATTTTCAAAAAATTAAAGATTAATAGCTATATTATCAATCAATAGTTTAAATTACAAGTTTTGTTAGTTTAAAATTATACATAAAAATAAATTTATGAATTATATCATAAATAGCTTCTAATTAGCACAAATATGCCATGTGTTAATAGTATAAAAAACTTCAATCCAACTATTAAATTTTCAAAATATGTAATTAAAAGAAGTTGTATTCTTATGTTACAATAAAGTTTGTAGCCAAATTTTGTCCTTCAATAAATTTCTGCATTTTTTTTTTTTGGAGTAGAAAAAGAAATTACATGCAACCACTTGAGAATTAAACAAAATTATTATAATTTGGTAGCCTACCTTTTTATATATATATATATAAAGAGAGAGAGAGAGAGAGAGAGAGAGAGAGAGTTTAGGTTAAAGTTATACATGGAACATGGTGTAACTCTAAACTATGTAACAACACTTACTAATTTTTTAGTGAATGCAAATTTATCGTTGGATTGGATTTTTTTTTCTTATACCCTACATGTTTGAAAAAATTCAAGATGATCTGAAATTAATAATTATGTTATTGATCAAATACTTAAATACATAAATCAATTATAATCTAAATTTCTTCTATAAAATTATATATCCTACACATATAATAAATGCATTTGTTTTCATATATATTATTTATTCTATTTAAAATGACTTATGATGAATCCTTATAAGATTTATATAAGAAATAATGATTTGGATGTAACATTCTTGCTTAAATTAATTTTCTTTGGCAACAATTAAAGCTAGGTAAAGATAAAAGCAAATTGAATTAGACACAATCAAGAATATCGAAGATATGGTCACAATTTATGTAAAGTTATGTGGGAACAATATATTAAATTATCTAATTAAATTCAAACACATAGTTGCAATGGCCAATCAAGCAATTATTCTCTCTCTCTCTCTCTCTCTCTCTCTCTCTCTCTCTCTCTCTCTCTCTCTCTCTCTCTCTCTCTCTCTCTCTCTCTCTCTCTCTCTCTCTCTCTCTCTTGTAGGGCATTTCAAGAGGCTTTTTACATTTGCAACATTGACACAAAACCAACAGCAACATTAGCTAAGTCAACAACCCTAATCCTCTTGAAACTATTAGCTAATTAATTAGCTAATTATGATGATATTTTAAGCATTGACCAATAGGATTTAGACACTTGTCAATCATCTAGAAGGATGTCTATGACAAACAATTGTCAATTGTAGGGTCAAGATTTGTAGCACAAGCCCAAACGATCTGGAGTACGAGCCCAATGAACCCAAAACAATGAATTTGTAGAGAGTGGGTGAAAGAGCTGGGCTAGTTGTGAATTCTACAACTCTAGCATGGGTTTCAAAAATAAATAAGTATAAAAACACTCTTAAAGCCTGATTGAATAGACATCCGAAGAGATAATTTATAAATTGGGATATTGTTTTTGAACGCTAACAAGCTTTAATAATACAATGTATCTTCTTCTCTCCCCTTTTTTTATTCCCCCTCCCCCCCCCCCTCCCTCTCTTATGGGAGATCTTTTACATTATATAGTCTATTTTTGGATCATTTTCATCGTACACTTGTTAGTCATCTGAGCCTTTACTTCAATATAGATCTCATCAGGCCTCTTCTTTAGTTCTCTGTGAGTAGTGGTAGTTGAGAATGCACTGTTCAGGGGTCTTCTCCACATTAATGCAACTAGAAAAGTTGCTGTAGTGCATTTAATGTGGTGGTAGCAGCCTTTCCTCTAGATATTTATCTGTTCTTATCATCTCCATACATGCCTGAAGTTTATCCTTATTATTAGAACCGTCAGGAGGGTTACTTGAAAATCCCAGGTACTTGCTTGACCGAAACTCTTTATATCCGAGGAGAACACACTCTTTGGACTACTAATGCTCTCTTCAGACTATACTCTTCGTTCATTTCCAGGTATATTTCTTCCACTTGGGTTCCTTCTCAATCATTTCTTCCCTTCGGACACACTCTAGTCTTCAAATAGGGCCCTAGGCCCAATACATAATTTTGGGCTTTTACCCCACATCAATCATCTAGAAGAATGTCAATGACAAACAATTAGTATAAGTACCAGATTATAGTTACTTTATAATCAGTTTTTGTATGTGATTAAAAATAAGACTTGAGGGATTTTATTTGAGAACTTTGTGATTTTTGCAGAGATGCCTAATCACCTATCAATGTGTTTTAAGCAACTTGCCTTTCATCTAATTCTAAATCATATCACAGCCTATCACCTTCCTTGCATCAACTTGGTATAGGAGCTTAGAAACAATGAAAGGGTTGAGTTGCTTAAAACAATTAATAGGTGAATATGTACATCTACAAGAACAAGCAATTCCAAAATAGCAAACAATTCATTCAATTACCAAAATGGATTACAGAATGAGAGACTACGTGTATTTATAAAACTAGTTTGAAACTAGCAGGCACTCACTGTTTGAAACTAGCAGCCACTTGGATGAGTGCTAAGTGTCCTAATCCTAATAGCTATAGCTTAAACAATCATTTAACTAACGGACTAATCAGATACCAAATGATAAGAATGGTTGCTGGCTTGTAACCACCTACATCCCTTTGAAACAATGGTGAACATATGAAATGATGACTCAAGATACCTCCTCTCTCTCTCTCTCTCTCTCTCTCCATGTAATTTAATTGAAGTTTTTTTAGAAGGATAATATAATTAAAGTTGATTCCTTGTAAGTGCCCGTTTGTTTGCGCGTTTGAAGCCCAAAAGTTGGGTTTTCAAAAAAGCCAAACCAAAACGCGCGTTTGGTAAGTATAAAACGCAACTTTCCTGAAAAAGTTGCGTTTTATTTTTTTGAAAAAACGCGCATTTGCGTTATGGGTCTGCTTCGATCCATAACCAAAAAGTCCAATGCGCGTTCCAGAAGTATCTGTTGCTAATTCATTCAATTACCAAATTACCCTTGATAAAAAGCCCTCAATTCTCATGCCTGTTCGAGCTCACTCTCACGCCTCTCATCTCAAGCATAATCAAAATATAAACTCAAAAACATAATCTTAAAATTAATCAAACCACAACAATAAAAGCAAAAAAATTCTTGCTCTCATAAAACTGATATAATTTAAAAAACAAATCTAAAATCAAAACAACAACAACAGCAGATCAAGAACAGAAAAAAAAAAAAAATAGAACAATAAATGATCAAGAAAAAAAAAAAAAAAAAGAAGCCAATCTGACCCCTGGTTGCATGCACTCCACAGCGAGGAGGAGGAGCAGTCGTGGTGGAGCAAAGATGATTTCTCCTTTCTCTCCATGCGTGTCTGTGTGTGTTTGAAGATAATGATGCCAAAAGGCAAACAAGATTATGGAATCAAGTATCACAGAGAGAGCTAGAGAATCAAGTAAAAAAAAAAAAAAAAAAAAGAGAGCAGAGAATGAGAGAGCTGGGGAAATAAGGAGAAAAGAAGGCTCTGGAATCAAGTGGAATATAAAGGAAAAAAAGAGATGAAGGAATCCTATAGGTATACGTGTGTGGTGGACAAAATGCAAGAGAAGAAAAAAAAAAGAAAAAAAGAAAAAGAAAAAAGGAAACGTATGGATGAAAGAAAGTTAAAGAATTAGAAATCACAATTTAAAAATACTACCACAATATTTATCACAATATTTTCACAATAAATTTTAAAGGATAGGTTATTATTAGCTAATATTGGTGAGAAAAAAATAAATTTTTTGGAAAGAGAAAAATTGATTTAAGTATATGAAGTAGTTGATTTAAGTATGAAATAAACTCGCATTAAAAAAAAAAATATATGAAATAAACTCCCTTATATATACATTGTCCTTTTTGGTAATTTATCCCTCAAACTGCCACTTTTATAAATGCTAGCTAAACACTCAACTTTTTCAAAAAAACACTTTTTAGCAACTTTTACCAAACACTCAGCTTTTTGAAAATGAACTTTTTCATTATGCACTTTTTGAAAACTCCACTTTTTTCATTATGCACTTTTACAAAAAACTGAACCAAACTCACCCTAAGTATCCACAATAAGTATAATACATGGAACATAACATAATTTTTTTTATAAAAAAGAACATTAAAATGGAGTGCATATAATTTGTACGGAATGAATGGGAACAATTGTAGCTAAAACCCATCTTCAGAGGGGAAAGGATAAGTTAACACAGATAGATTTTTGGGTGTTTTTTTTTTTTTTTTGGTTGTACATATTTAACTCTTATCATTTTTATTTTTTATTTTTTTAAATGGGTAGATATGATATATTATCTTATAAATGAGTTACAATATCTTTCATAAATTGGCTTCGTCCCACATCGGATGCGTGAGTCTATGTGTGTATTTTTATCACTAGCTCCACAAAACTAATTGCTACATGCGGTTTTAATTGTGGCGTGTTAGTATAAAAAAAAATTGCATATTGTAACTTGTAATAAAGTAATAATTTATCAGCTTAGCAACAATTATGAAATTGATTGTAATATGGAGTATATTGAGTGTGATTAGGATTACTATTTTGGTAGATGCCAGGAATTGCAAACGACCTAGACCATGAGTGTTGTGGTTCCATGTGGGCCAAAGAGCCCAGATCCAGTAACACAAAAACTTACCTTTATAATAAAGGCACAACTTGTAAAACCAGAATCCTAGTAGAAGCACTGCGCAGACAGGACTAGCCTCAGATAACACTAACACAAAAACCCTTGAGCTCGCGATCCTCGATCGACTCTGCCAAAATAGATTCCTCCGATCGCAAGCGAAAGAAAACCTCGTCGTCGATCTCATCGTCGAGAGACAAGGACAAGGACAAAGACAAGCACAAGCAAAAGAAGAAGACGAGAATGTCGTCATCGAAAACGACAACGACGACCAACCAGGTTAGAGCATCGCACATACTGATCAAACACCAAGGCTCTCGAAGAAAGGCTTCGTGGAAAGATCCAGAAGGCCGTGTTATCATGAACACCACCAGAGATAGCGCCGTGTCTCAGCTCAAATCCATCCGCGACGACATCGTTTCGGGCAAAGCCAAGTTCGACGACCTCGCCACTCGCTTGTCCGATTGCAGCTCCGCCAAGCGCGGCGGCGATCTTGGTTAGTTTTTACTTTTATTTTTAGATCTTGAATGTTATCGTTGAAAGCAATTGAAGAGTATGTGTTTGTTTGGTTTTGAATTATATTGTTGTTGTTGTTTATGTTAAGGTTTAGATGAATGAGGTTGTGTTTGGTAGGAGAGAAAATCAAAACAATTTTCACTTGTGCTAATTACAATAAGTTAAAGATAATTTCTTGAAATGCTTGCTCAAGCTAGGTAAAGTAGAGTACTTGTGATTCATATGCGAAACAAACAAAGGGGGCGGAACTTTGGTAAAAGATATAAGTGGAAAACTAAGAAAAAGGGAAAAAGAAAAAGTGAAGATTTTTTTTTGTTCTTTCATATTAATATGGAAAAACTAAGAGCAGAAATAAATGTTGCAAGTTATAAAATTTAACAAAAAATGGGAAGAATTGTAAATGCGGTGCTGTGAAATTATGTTGTTGTTCTTATTTTTATGCAAGTTGTGTTAAATGTTATCAGCAATATCATGTGACAGTCATGCATTCTACTTTTTTCTAAAACCTTGTATTTCATGTGTTGTGTGAATTGTATCACACATATCTTGAACCAATGGTGTGTTGTAACTATCACCAGCGGAGATTGGGGGTTTAAATTTTTCTCAATTGAACTGGCCCCCGGCACAAGCACAAGGGCATGTACATTTTAGTTTGCTTAAATTTTCTCAATTGAACTGCCCCCAACACATGCACGCATGCACGTACATTTTAGTTTGCTGAAATTTTCTCATTTGAACTGCCCCCAACACGGACATGTGCATGTGCATTTTAGTTTGCAGAATTTGTTGTCCGATCTTGACCTGATTTCCTTATTTGCTCAATTTCATTGTCTTATCACTTGATTAGAACTTTATTTAATAGTACGTTACACTTGCACCCACTAGGGCCTCGCCATGCACCCGTTCTTTGGGAAGAGTTGTCCTTTGAGCTAGTGCTCATTGGCAATTCGAACTTAAAGATAAATGGAAAACTTGCCTTTTTAGTTGTTTATTTCTATGTTCTACATATTTTTTAAGGTACTGGTTATTTATTTCAAATACTTGGGTGTCTTACATTCTGATTATTTCAATATGACTTCTCTTTCAATTTCATCCATCAAAATTTATTTCGATTTGGCAATCTAGATAAGGGTTTTTGGTTTTCCTGTTTACTAAAACTCATTTTTTCCAGCACTTTTCTGCAACTTTCCTATTATGATATAATATATTTTGTTTAGATCAATCATTCTTCCCTTTTTCCTTGGGGGTTTTGTGAAATATCTGCCTTGTCAATCTCTACAAAAAGTATTCTTTATGGTAAGTAAATTTGTAGTAACAATAATATTATCTGTAATGATAGTGAGAATTGAGATAGAACCTCACTATCATGTCATTGCCCCAAGTGCAAAGATAGTAGTTTCTCATCTTCCTTTTTCTCCATTTCCCCCTTTGCTTGTAAATGGGCTTCTTTTCCATTAATTGGTGATGTTAGAATCTGGGGCAATCAGAATTGCATTTACACAAACAGGCAATTACGAATATCCACATAACACACAAAGTTTAACGTGGTTAGGCCATCTCCATGACTACATCTACGGGCAACAGCTAGCAAAATCCATTATAAATAGTATGGATTACAATTTTAAACCAAACTGTACCTAAAAACTCACATGTAACACACAGAAAATCTCACAAACACAGAGACACTCAAAACTCTCACAAACTCAGTCCAACTCAAATCCTGTTACACCCAAAACAAACATGAAATACCTACTAACAAGTTTGCTCGTAAGGCATATTTCTTTTCTGA
Organism: Quercus suber; assembly: GCF_002906115.3. Taxonomy (NCBI): domain Eukaryota; kingdom Viridiplantae; phylum Streptophyta; class Magnoliopsida; order Fagales; family Fagaceae; genus Quercus; species Quercus suber. The sequence goes on from NW_027069732.1 coordinate 9,557, forward strand.
CAGCAAGGACTTTTGTGCATGCCCATGAAGTATCTTCCTACTTATCATTTTCAGTCTCTTTGACATAATTTTGATTTTTACATGCTACTTTTGGAGCTTGTCTGATATCAGAATTGGATACCATCACAACTTATACTGGTCTAAACAAAGCTGTATTTTAAATATTTGCTGCAGGTCCTTTTGGCAGGGGCCAGATGCAGAAGCCCTTTGAAGAAGCAACTTATGCTCTCAAGGTTGGTGAGATAAGTGACATTGTGGATACTGACAGTGGAGTCCACATTATCATGAGAACTGGTTGACCATTTATGGAGTAACTGTTGGGCATATTTGAACATTAATTAGTGTGCTGAGCGAACAGATTTATGTATCTTTCTCAAATATAATTTGCTCCTTGTCAGAGCAACACAACCCTCGCATGAATCATTGATGATTTGGTACTAAAAAGATTGGTCTGACCAATGTGTTTGGGAAGTTTATGTTGTTTCTTATAAAACAATAATTATTTCAAGTTCTTGGTTGGGATGTTATGAACTTATGGTTGTCCTAATGATGAAAGCTTTCGGTTTGATTTCTTTCTTTGTATGTGTGTATCCATTTCATTCATTTGAAGATTAATTAGTGCTGCATAATTGAGTAATTCTGAGAGCTTGACTTCCATTTAGTCTTGGGTCTTTTAAATGCTGATATATATACACACGCGTGCTAAAAAGTTATATATAAGAAATATTAGTTGATTTTTGTTTTGTTTTTTATTTTTTATTTTTAGAAAGCAAAGTTTGACTACAAATTTGGTTGTAGTTTTAACCTACAACTAACAATAAAAAGATGACATGTATAACTATCATACTCATATGGTTTACTAAATTACATTTAAGTGATTGTATTTGTATGTAGTCATTTTAAGTGAGTCATGTCATGTGCATTGCACATTATAGGGACACATTATCTTTTTATTATTGGTTGTAGTCTCTAAGGTTACAATCAAATTTGTAGTCAAATTTTGTCCATATAATTGGACACAACTGTATTGATTTGTGATTGTTTGAATATTGTAAACTTAAATGTAGAACTTGAGAGTTTCAACATGTGTATGCATAAATAAAAAACACAACATAAATAAATAAAAGATACTAAAAAATACAAATTAATTTTCGAAAATGTAAATGCCCTTCATTAGTCATGTATGTTTTATTTGATCTATTATTTTAGGGTAAACTACACCACCCTACTTGGAGGTTTTACAAAGTTATACTCCACCCAAATGATACATGAAATAACACTCCCTCTTGAGGCTTGTATAAATGCAACAACGGAGTCCAAACCCTTTTAAACTATTATTCTATTAACAAAAATATTCTATTTTTCGAAAAGAATCTTATCCAAACTATGGACAAAATGAAACTCTCATCCCTTTTAAGGTTCTTTATAAAAGTAGAATATTTCATTAATGAAAACTAAACAATTAGATTTATACAAACCTTAAGGGAGGGGGGGTGTCATTTCATAAACCTTAATGAAGGTTGGTGTAAATTGCATTTTTTTTTTTTTCATTTCTATTATTATAAAAATTAAATTAAATAGTAAGTTACATAGATGGGCATTGAGCCTATATCCTTACTCTCTATCTTGCTTTTTTTCAAGGAGAGGAAGTTCCATTTGAATTAGAACTCATTTGCATATTAGTTCATTCTTTTTTTTTTTTTTAGATGATATGGAATCTCACCAAGAGAGAGTCCTTTGTACTCACCCCAAGGAGTAGACTCTGGATTCACAACTCCATTTGTCACATTAGGCATAATGCATCTCTACTCAACTCACACCTTTAATGGGTAATCGTAAGAAAAATTAATAGTAAAGATCTAATTATTGGGACTTTACAATGAATGTAAGTCTTTTAAGGTGAAATCACGTTAATTCATTAGGATCTCTCTCTCTCTACTATTTCTTGTTTCCTATTTTGGAGAGAGAAAAATAGCATTGTGTAATGTTTGTGGGGTTATGGTTAATACGAGGATCGTAAAGACCAACTTGCCAACAAACTATATACAAACTTTAGTATTGGCATTGCAAAAATAAGAACTACAAGACTTTTACTTATCCCAAAAAAAAAAAAAACCCTACAAGAACTTTATCGACTATAAGAGTCTGATTGGTTGCAGTGAATATATAGAGGAGAGAAAATTGAAAAGATGAGTGTTTGGTTGGAAAGGGAAGGAGAGAGAAAATGATGGGACCTTATAGTTCTCTCTAGGCCCACCAAATTTCAGCCCCCATTTTGAAGAGAAAATAGGAGAGAAGAGAGGGGGCTAATGATAATTACCATTTTGCCCCCACTCCTTCTCTCACTATTTAACATTAATTATCTCCTCTCTTCTTCTTCTTCTTCTTCTTCTTCTTCTTCTTTATTTTAATTTGAAGTTAACGTTTTGGAATAAAAAGTTCTTTTAAAAAGTTATTTTACCAAAAGTTCTTTTTTCGTTTCTAGACTTTAGTAGTTTAGAGACAAAAATATTGATGAAAAAATAATTTTTTTTCAATAGTTTGGGGACAAAAAAAAAAATTTGGTAAAGTTTAAAGACAAAAAGTAAAAAATTTTCAATAGTTCATGGAAAAAAAAACATTTTAATAGTTTAGCAATGAAAAATGAACTTTTAAAAGTTTAAGGATGAAAAACAAATTTCTGGTAAAGTTTAAGTACCAAAACAACATTTTACCCAATAATAAAAATTCCAATCTAAAAAATAACCCAAAAAAAAAAAAAAAAACTAGAATTAACTCCTTACAAAAAAATCCTAAAAGTCACATTTTTAATAATTGTGAAATTCTTCTAGATGATACAAATTATTAAACTCCAAAATTACTACAATAGAAATTGTAAGGGCAAGGCTTCTATCCAGTGGAAATTTCCATTGGACACATTCAGATTTGGACACGTGTCCATCATCCAACATGTCCAATGGAAACTTCCACTGGACACAAGCCACACCCAAATTGTAAGGACCAAAAAATCTAGTAGCCCAAGCCCACTTAGAATAGTGGCTGGATCAGTTCAACCATGGCCCAAAACAAAGAATTTGTAAGAGAGGGAACCAAACAACCAAAGGGGAGCTTCGCCCGAGGACAAAAACAAGGAAGAAAAGGCCAATCATATTAGATAGGTGAACCAATTTATCCTTACAAGCTAGTCTGAGGAAGCCACAATTACATAGGAATTATTACTGTTCACTCTCTTTTCTCTAAGTGTTCTTGTTGTTTCTTTTTTTTTTTTCTTTTTTTTTTTTTTTTTTTTTTTTTTTTTTTTTGTCTCTTGATACTTGTGTCCAAATCCCTCTCTCTGTCAACTTTCCTTTTTTTTATATACTCCTCCATTTATCATATCTCAACCATCCATCCTCACCTAACATCTCTCCTCTCATGACACTTATTGCTTTTTACATTTGAAGAAGGTAGTGGAAGGAGTCTGCTTAGCTGTGACTTACACTGTTCAGGTCATTTCCTCATCAATGCAGCTGATAAAGCTGTTGTCCACCATTTAATACGAAGGCAACAGACTACTCTAAACTAGAAATTTCATCTATGACCACTAATTCTCTCTCTTCAAATTCTTGTTCCCACTTGGAATACCTCAGAGTACTTTGACTCATATCTTCCCATCCTCGGGAGGCTTTCCTACTCGGGTCCATGGACCGCAACATCCCCACAGTTATACTGCAACTCTTTAGATCCATCCTCGGTCCTCAGGCACCCACAAAAATCATGCCTTGCATATTATAAATACATATACAATAAATCCAAGTAAAACCCATGTTCAACCCCAATGTATTATGGATTCCTTATACAAAAAGCCTATGGTCAGTGAGAACACATAAGACAATAAAAAATTTCACTCTAATCATTAACAGTATTCTCCTAGAATCAACATGATTGAGTCATGATTGTTGATGCTTTACACATATCATCTTCATCATAGTTACAGAATTTTCATAAATAACTTCCACTCTATCCAGTATTTCTACTATAAGACTATAAAACCAATTGAAATGTCTAATATACATTAAGTCCTCACAAACATTTACTGTTAGTACAATCACTTTATATATGTCCTGATGTCCAATACTAGAGGATAGAAAACCCATTTTGAAAACATAAGTTGTACCAAGAATTCCAATACCTACTAATAACCATTAAAAGGAAAACCAAAGCAAGTTAAAAGTATAAAACTAAGTAGCTAAATTGATGGCTATAAAATATTGGCATAGTAGTGAAATTGTCAGCAAAAATATCATGCACCAACATGACTAGAATCACAACATAGTTTGCATTTGGTTGGAGGTGAAATATGAATCATAGAAAAGAAATGAGAGAAAATAGGTTTTGAGACTGTTTGGTAAGAAGAGAAAAGTGAGAGGATTTTTGTTAGGACCCAGACATTTTCTCCTCAGGCTCACCAAAAAATGATCTCTCTGTTTTGAAGAGAAAACACGGTGAAAGCTTCATGCCAATTAATGTTAATAAATTACACCCAATTGTTAATGCCTTTCACCTACCCCTCTAGCTAGTCTTTATCACCTTCACCATACAATTCATCTCCGTTCTTCTCTCTTTAGAACCTTGTTTGCAATCCAGCTAGTCTTTATCACCTTCACCACACAATTCATCTCATTTCTTCTCTCTTTTGCAACTTGTTTGCAATCTGCATAGCTCTACCCATATGTATCTCACCCAAATTTTTTCAAAGTTTTGAGTTTGACTGGATGTCAATTTTTTTGGCATTAACTTTCTTTTTTAATAAACTATATCCTCCCATTTTTCATCAATTATCCATTTTCTATTCTTTTACTTTTTCATCTCCCCAATCAAACGAACTATTAAGCTCAAAATTGGAGCTTAAGTTGATAAAGAGAGCACATGCATACAAATGTTGAGTTTAAATGGAGTTTTGTATGAATTCTTTTCATGTATTAAGTAAATACAAGAAAGAAAAACATTGTGAAATCGAACATACTTGGATTTTTGGGCAGCAGCTCTTGGATCAAGAAAGTTGAGGGTTTGTTTGGTAGCGATGTTCAAACAATAGTTTTCAATGTTTAAATGCTAAAAATTGTGGGCCCAAAAAAAAAGAACTTGTTTGATAATGATATTTTATTATAGGTGTTTAAGTTACAATTCTCAAATTAGGTATTTAAAATATGTATTTTGAAACTCATTCATACAAGTTCTTAATTTTCAAATAATGTTGCTAAATGGTTTTTTATTTTATTTTATTTTAAAAATTGCAAGGCCCATTGACAAGACCAAACTCTTTTTCTTTTCTTTTCTTTTTTCTCCCATGAACCCACCTCTTTATCAGTCTCTATTCATTTTTCTTTCTTTTTCTCTCTCCTTAAATAAAATAGTATTATTTTACTATATAATCATCACTTAAAAAAAACACATACTCATACCAAACACATGATTATATTTTTTCACATTTTAAAATATGTTATTTGAAATATATTACTAAACACATTTGTTTGCATTATGAATACTTTAAATATGACAATACTTTTTAAATGATAATTTTTATATCATTTTGAACACAAATACTTAAATACCGCTATCAAACGGACTTGAATGACCAAGATGCAATACGTATTAGCATCATCTCAATAAAGCCCAAACAATAAATATGTATAAAAAAAAATTTTTAAAAAAAAAACCGTTAACACATGCCATGCATTCCACGCGAAATTTAGAGCATATGCACGCTACAAAAGATGCGGGCTATTGTTCGCGTAAAATAATCTGCAAGCACACAAAATCGTAACAAGTAGTAAAGTGTTTTTAGAAAATGAATGTCGAACCCACAAAGATTAACTATGTTATTGAATACCGAAATTCACTAAATTAATTACTATTTGGAAAAATCGAAAATCAATGGAATGTTATACTATCTGAATTAAATTAAAATATCTAATAAAAATAAATCTACGAATAAAAAGGATTAACAAAGTGTAAAAATCTAACAGTGTAAAAATATGATAAGAATGGATCTAAAGCGATTGATTTCACCTAACAAATCCCACACAATTTATCCTTTCTAATTATTAAATTCTAATAATCTCCCGTTGATGATTAAAAATTCCTTAAGTATTCAATATCTTCTCTCGAATAATATCAAAAATATCTTCAACTAACAATTCCATATCTCTATGTGAATTTAATTAATTGGAGACTCGTTACGTACTTTGAATTTTCTGAAAAATCACACTAGTCGCGGTAAAGTGTCTCTACTTTTGCTCAACTAATGGTGTTTAATTCTAGAACTAAAATAACAAATCACCTCTCGGTCTCATTGTAATTCAATTGATCAAACTATAATTTGTAAAAAATAGTAAGCATTAAGAATAAGAATTAAACACTCAATCATGGAAATATTAAAAATAAAATAACTCAGAAAATAAATTGTGTGTTTATTGCTAGACTACATCAATGCTTTAGAAAATAAAATTTAGTTCATAATAAAATTGAAAAGAAAACAAATAAAACTTATGTCTTTCATCCAAATTGGTTGATCAACATGAAGCTCTCGCCTTTGTCCTCAGATTCTCCTCTTCAGAAAGACTCCCCAAAAGCAAATTCTTCTATGCGGTGTCCCCTTTTCCTCTCAGGTTTCTCTTCCTTCTTTTTACCCTAAAGAGCCTTTAAATAGGTCAAGGAATCCTATTACAAGTTGAATTCCCGTTTGGAGAAAATCCCAGATTTTTAGGCTTCATTTAACCGAAAATTTTGGCCCATTTAAATTCAGAATTCGGACTTTTGGTAAACTACAAAGTTGTAGCCCTTTAAGTTAAGTTTCCAGCTAAACTTGAATCATCTCAATTGGATATCTGAGCTGAAAATTATACTAAAAATACTAACTGATGTGCAGGTTGGAATCCTAATCCGAATTGAACTTGGATTTGGTGCAAATTTCCTTTGATTTCTTGCTCCAATTGGACTTGAATTTAATTGGCCTAGCCCCACTTTGCATGTAAAGCCCTTGTTACCTGCAACACAAAGATATAATATAATCAGTAACAAAATAACATGAAAGTAAAGCTAAATATGTAGATATGTGAGTACTTTATTGTATATATTTCATGCACATCAAATACCTCTAAACCTACATTTTTGCTAGTTCTCGAGCAAAACAGATAAAGAGTAAAACAAAACAAAGAAAATATCCTAACTAATCCACTTTCGCTGGAAATTTCGATTGCATTTAGCATATGCAACAAGCCTTTAAACCCCTAGCTTACACTAGTGGACGAGTTGTAGTCTCGTGAGGGTTTGCAGGGAATATGCCCACAAAATTCTGAGAATGAATACTAAAATAAACAAAACAAAGAAAATCCTTTTTTTTTCAATTGCCTTTTGCAAAGAGGATTAGTTTAAGTTCAAAAATACTACAAATACTAAAGAAATTTCTCATGCCATCAAAACTCATTGTGAGTGAAAAGTGGTAGCCAACCCAAACATACTCTTAGTTTTAGAATAAACTTGACTTGAATTTCTATTTGAAAGTATGCTTCAACTCAAACCTTTCCGGTGTTATCACTCAACAAATGAAATCACTCTGAAATGGGGTGTAACACTCTCAACAATATATGTGAGTGGAATAATGTAAGAAAAATAAAAATCTCACATATAAATCACATGAAAAACACTTAATCAAGAAAGAACAAGTAGTCTCATGAAAAGATGC
>NW_027069732.1:27301-140609 GCF_002906115.3 Quercus suber
GTCCACCCCCCCCCCCCCCTACCCCCCCCCCCCCCAAAAATCTTAACCTTTTTAAAAACCAAAAAAAAAAAAAAAAAAATAACAACAATAAAAATTAGCGGGGACCTTATTTATGAAGTAATGCTATATTCATAACATTTTCATAACAAATTTTATGCGAACAATTATTATATATTGATGGATAAAAAGTGATGTTAGTATTAGGTCTAAATTAGAATTAATAACAACTTACTGCAATATTATTTCTCAAGTTAAAAGCAGCAATTTGTAGTAAAATTATTGTAAAAATATTATGGATGAGCTTTACTTTTATTTTTGTTGTTGTCAAATTCTTGTGATTCTTAAGTCAAAGTGTTCAATATTATTATTAGGGGGTGTCAAAATAGGTTATTTTAGTATATAATTTTTTTTTAATTCAAGTATATATACAAATTTTTGACAAGTGAAGGTAATCTTGTGACCACCTTAAATATACGTGGAGCCGCCACTGGGCAAATCTAGTTAGTATATAAAGAATTTTGCCCCTCACATTTCCTTTCATCTCGATTTTGCCACTACCATAAATCATAAATCAGGAAACCTCTTTTCTTTTTCTTTCTTCTTTTTTAATTTTATGGGAAGGAAACCTCTCTCCTGTTAATATATGTATTATGTCCGTAACTACATCATATAAAAAAATAAAAATAAAAACTACATAGCACGTTTTCTTCATTTTACAATTAAAAATTATGTTTTATGAGTCCCACTTAAGACTCAAAATTTTGTGCTTTTGATATGTTTTCATGCATTGCTATCATGCAACATAATATTTATAAAAATAAATTTTTTACTACTGTTGTTTAGTTGTAACTCTCTTTTGAGAGGGGGCAGTTGTGATTCTTGTTTAGGCACACCACTAAATCTCTTTATTGTTTACCATTGACAATTGCCCAACTTTAATGATTGCGAAAAAATTTATGAAAAAAAAAAAATTGTAATTATGGACTTATTGTTGTTGAAGAGATACATTGTGAATGGTAAGAGAAAAAAAGTAAATAGATTCATAAATGTTAATTGTGTTCATCACCCATGGTCAATGTTATGACCCAAGATAATGTGCTGGATAGATTGTTATTTGAATAAGAAGTAATTAAATTTAGGCTTAGTAATAGATTTTTATCAAAATAAGGTAGTAACAGATTAGTATTGTTATTTGCTTTTATTCAAATTGATCCCTAAAATATAAGATAGGATTAGTTCTTATGTTTTAGAATTTGTTAATGAGGCTATCTCATGTTTGGTTATTTATGTACATTAAATGCATCAACAAGAATTAAGCAAATTATCCCGATTCACAACATTACCACTTCAACAATTGTGAATTTTGTTGATTGTGTGTGTGTGTGTGTGTGTGTGTGTGTGTGTGTGTAAATAACATTATTATCATAATAAGGTAGTAATAAATTAGTATTGTTATTTGCTTTTATTCAAATTGAACCCTAAAATATAAGATAAAATTAGTTCCTATGTTTTAGAATTTGTTGATGAGATTATCTCATGTTTGGTTATTTATGTACATTAAATGCATCAGCGTAAATAACATTAAATGCATCAGCGAGAATTAAGCAAATTATCCCGATTCACAACATCACCACTTCAACAATTGTGAATTTTGTTGATTTTTTTTTTTTTTTTTTGGGGGGGACCTTATTTATGAAGTAATGCTATATTCATAACATTTTCATAACAAATCTTATGCGAACAATTATTATATATTGATGGATAAAAAGTGATGTTAGTATTAGGTCTAAATTAGAATTAATAACAACTTACTGCAATATTATTTCTCAAGTTAAAAGCAGCAATTTGTAGTAAAATTATTGTAAAAATATTATGGATGAGCTTTACTTTTATTTTTGTTGTTGTCAAATTCTTGTGATTCTCAAGTCAAAGTGTTCAATATTATTATTAGGGGGTGTCAAAATAAGTTATTTTAGTATATAATTTTTTTTTAATTCAAGTATATATACACATTTTTGACAAGTGAAGGTAATCTTGTGACCCCCTTAAATATACGTGGAGCCGCAACTGGGCAAATCTAGTTAGTATATAAAGAATTTTTTGCCTCACATTTCCTTTCATCTCGATTTTGCCACTACCATAAATCATAAATCAGGAAACCTCTTTTCTTTTTCTTTTTTCTTTTTTAATTTTATGGGAATGCTTCTGTTAATGAAAAGCAATCATATGTATTATGTCCGTAACTACGTCATATAAAAAAATAAAAATAAAAACTACTAGCACGTTTTCTTCATTTTACAATTAAAAATTATGTTTTATGAGTCCCACTTAAGACTCAAAATTTTGTGCTTTTGATATGTTTTCATGCATTGCTATCATGCAACATAATATTTATAAAAATAAATTTTTTACTACTGTTGTTTAGTTGTAACTCTCTTTTGAGAGGGGGCAGTTGTGATTCTTGTTTAGGCACACCACTAAATCTCTTTATTGTTTACCATTGACAATTGCCCAACTTTAATGATTGCGAAAAAATTTATGAAAAAATTTTTTGTAATTATGGACTTATTGTTGTTGAAGAGATACATTGTGAATGGTAAGAGAAAAAAGTAAATAGATTCATAAATGTTAATTGTGTTCATCACCCATGGTCAATGTTATGACCCAAGATAATGTGCTGGATAGATTGTTATTTGAATAAGAAGTAATTAAATTTAGGCTTAGTAATAGATTTTTATCAAAATAAGGTAGTAACAGATAAGTATTGTTATTTGCTTTTATTCAAATTGATCCCTAAAATATAAGATAGGATTAGTTCTTATGTTTTAGAATTTGTTAATGAGGCTATCTCATGTTTGGTTATTTATGTACATTAAATGCATCAACAAGAATTAAGCAAATTATCCCGATTCACAACATTACCACTTCAACAATTGTGAATTTTGTTGATTGTGTGTGTGTGTGTGCGTGCGCGTGTGTGTGTAAATAACATTATTATCATAATAAGGTAGTAACAGATTAGTATTGTTATTTGCTTTTATTCAAATTGAACCGTAAAATATAAGATAAGATTAATTCCTATGTTTTAGAATTTGTTGATGAGATTATCTCATGTTTGGTTATTTATGTACATTAAATGCATCAGCGTAAATAACATTAAATGCATCAGCGAGAATTAAGCAAATTATCCCGATTCACAACATCACCACTTCAACAATTGTGAATTTTGTTGATTTTTTTTTTTTTTTTTTTGTGTAAATAGCATTATTATTCAAAGCAGAGGTGTGAGAGCTTATGAACATGCTAACTCTCCACTTAGTGAAAGTTTGTGCTATGCATCCAAGAGTTAAGCCATTTTGGATATACGCCACTGTAACTTTCTTTAAAAAACTTTCTCCCCTCTCCCCGTATGTGTGTGTTAAAAATACTTAGTATTATCACAAAAAAACAAAACAAAACAAAACTCTCCACTTAGTGGCTCCCACATCAAACTTAAGTCTAACAACTATTAAGGAACAAATTTCAAATATGATAATGTGTTCATGAGCAAGCTTATACTCATAAGGAATCGATTTAATTATATATAGTATTATATTTTTATATGTATAATTGTCTAGAAATATATTTATATAGACTTAAAATTGTAATGTATAAATTTGTAAATAAGTTCACCTAATCAAATTATTAAAATTCATAAACAATTTATTCTTAATTAAAATTCATAATTTTGTACATAGGTAATGATTTTATTATATATAAAAAGGAATAAATTAATAAGATAACTCTTAAACAAGTTCAAGCTTGCTCAATTAGAGAAGGAAAGAATTTTGAAGTTTGTACATTAATATTTTTTAATGAGCTAACACTATTACATTAATTTACTTTTAAAAAAATGAATCAACTTATTTAAATTTCACGTACAATAATCTCTTCATTTGGTTGTTATTTAATTATTAGTGGATTATTTTTGTTTTCTTTTATTTTAATGATATGAAATATTTACTTATAGTGAATTGAAATTATAGAAAAATATGACAATTCCATTAATGTATAATTATTTATTAACTATGATTAATTTTTTCTAAGATAAGTTTTACTTTTACTTTTGCGTCTTAAATTGAAATCCGGGTTCCTCCACTACTCCTAGGCTGCAGATAAGAAGCATGTATTCTTCCACCAAAGGCACTGGCGTCAGTGATCACTAGTGGAGTCTCTCTCTCTCCACTTCCCTTCGAATTTTCATTGTTCCAAACAGCCCAAGCCTGGCATGATGTACTTTTCAAGGGTCCCCATAATTAAAAGCATAATAATAACAATAATAACAATAATAATAATAATAAATAAATGCTTAATACTAGAATATATAATATAAAGTTAACAGAAGTTGATTGATTAATTGTCAATTGAATTCAACAAAGTTAAAAGAAATGAATTTTAGTCTCCAAACCATCTAATCTATGTAGCAGCTGCTCCAATTAAATGGCACCAGAGCAAATTAAAAATGGACAATTGATTAAAACTTGCAAAAGAGATTCATTAAATTTTTCAAAATTCTATCCAATTAAAAAAAAAAAAATTCTTTCAAAATCAAATATCGGTTGCTTTCCTAAGTTATACGTGAAACCATCAAATAGCCCTCTCTGTCCTCACAATCTGTTCTAAGGAAATTGTATTTACAGGCCCAAAACACCAGTGAAAAACCGTCTCAGCAGATGGTAGAAGATCCTGGGTTATATCCTCCCAGTGATTTCCCCACTTAGTCTCATTTTCTTTGTACTCTGGGCATCTAGAATGCCACCAGAGCGCCACATATCATGCTTATAAGGACATTTATTACCATTTCGACATCCTTTTTGGCTATTAAAATACACACAAGGTTTTTGATTCTTGGCTTTCAATTCTCCTTGTTTAATATTTTGTACCAGTTTCAAGTCTTGGAAGTGATTATGACCATTTTGAGCATGAATAGGTTCCTGAGTTTGCTTTTCTCCACCATGTTGCCTAATGAGGTTCTTATAGTAGTTGGCATCCTTAACAGGTTGAGCTTCCTTGACCATGAAAGTAGCAGATATTGAAGTGGTAATTGGTTTGGTAGATAATGCATTTAAAGTGGGCCGTACCTGATTTGTTACAGCATAAAGTTTTCCATTTGCTGGGGTGGTCGATAAGCCTAGGTTGGGTTCAGAGAAGGACAGGGGAACTGATGAAGTGACTTGCTTCATTCCATTGGGGATACAAGGCCTTTGTATTTCAGGTTTTGAGACTGATGACATGTGAAACAATGGAGTCGAGGGCTTTGGCACAGACATTGGTGGAGTTCCTGTGTCGGTGATGGGTGCACTTACCATATTGACAGGTGCAATTACTGTATTAGAAGTTGCACTAACTATATTTCCGAGTGCACTTACTGGAATTACTGGCGGCTGAGGATCATTAATCAATTTCTGGATCATTTTTGGGTCGCTAAGGATTTTAATGAGCAAGTCTGTATCAATCAAGCTTCCCTGCTGGTTGCTTTTCATGATTGTGGCAATCATGTCTGCGCCTACACTAGGTAAGATTCCAAGTGCAGGTTTTTCAGTGGAGTGAGCATCTAGAGAAGAAGATTTTTGAGTGTTTATAGTTCCAGATGCTGATAGATTTTGGGGCAATGCCATGGGCTGTGAGCAAACAGGGTTATTCATGGGTACTGTCAAATCAGAAGGGGACTCTTCTTCAATAGGGGTGATGGGGACTAGAGGAGTGAGGCTATCATCATAATGTTCATTTTCTATGTTCAAAGAAACTGAGGGACTGCAAAGAAAAAAAAAAGAATAATAGAAGGGCGTCAAACTCAGCTATAGAAAGGATAGCTGCAAATACAGAAAACAGTTGCAGAGATAAGAAGGAAGCTTAACCTAGGAGGAGTGGCCGAAAGTCTTGGATAAACTGCTTCAAGCACTCTCATCTCCCTTAACTTTTCAGCCTCCACCTCTGTGCTTTCTTCACCAGCCACGACTTGCCAGTTACAACTCATAACAAACTGTTCACATAAAAGTAAAGGAAGGCATACATCAATGCAGATTCAAAACCAAAATTACATTAAGAATTTGACATGTGAATAACAGGCCGACTTTTGCAGGGCATTAAGAATTCTAATGGCATGAACACTAACAATCTGACATAAACCTACCTTGGAAGGGCATTTCCATTTAATCTGAGGTATGTGAAGAAGTTCTTTCTTCAGATTACTTTCGGGACAGCCTTCAAACCCAGGAGGCAAATCATTAGATTCAATAGCATTAGAATGCAACATCCATGATGTCTTTACTTGAAGATGATCTTGATATTTCAGGCCGACTTTTGCAGGACAATCCTCAGATGAAAAGAGCTTTATCTATTTAAAACTATGAATTAGTATGGCAAGAACTAAATATCATTCAGCATATTATAAATCATACATTACTGAGCAAGATGCTGGCTTCAACAAAAATTCAAACGAAGCTGCCACAATAAAAGACAACAAGAAGACCGCATACAGAAGGATTAGGATAAAGAATATTTGGTTCCTTCTGCAGTTTTATTGATGACATGATCCATAATAAAATACTCCCCCAGTGCCAAACAAGCATAAAAGAGCATTACATGTCATAAGGGAAAGCAACTAACATCTGTAAAGCATCTACCAAGCTTTACAACAATTACTTGACTAAGTCAACAAGCAAGGCTAGTCATTGGTTCTTAAAATTTTCTAACCCAATTTCGGCATTCAGTACTATTAGGGCCTAAATGGTGGTAAAGAAACATACTTAATAGTCAAAAAGCCAAGGTAATGAGAATTACACCTCATAACTTCCAATCAGTGGACAAATAATCTACCAATAAATAAGGAAGAACCATAATTATCTGCCTGAACTACTACTTCCATTTTTACCTCAGAAGCTTCCTATTAGATTGAACATAGGATGCCATATACATTCTGTCCACTTCTGCATTCTCCCTCTCTAAATAAATTCACTAAGACCATCTGAATCTTTATCACGAGATTTAATGATTTATCACTTGCCCATCCTTTGCATGTCCTCACCTAACTAGCCACCAACTTTGGAATTAATTTTTTTTTATCTATCACAAAAATGTGAATTCACGTTTAAAAACAGGACTCACTTTCCATCATTCTGTTCCATAAATGATCTTTTCAAACCCTTTTGTAATTTCTCCTACAATTCCATAAACTATAAATCTTCAACCTATTGTCACTCTACAAGATGATGCTGTGAGATTGAAAATAATTATTCAGAAAAACATTCAAGTCAGCTGTAAACAGCTCGGTTGTGTGTTCAAGACCCACTTGGGTGTAGCTAACCAAACAAATAATCAACAAACCTAACGTCCATTAACTACTCATATAAAATGACATACGAACATAATTGCATGGCAATACAATTGAAAACATAGTGTAAAAGCCTTACACAAAATTTAATGCATTATTCATTATCATAGGAGTTTCCTTCTTTAACTAACCTCAAACATCAACAGAAATGATTTTAAAACTATTTTCACAGAAAGTTGCCTAAGATTAACATTTGCAAAACAGAAAACTTGTAAAGTTCCGATCAATTGAGATGGCTTCTACCAACAGACAATTAGGTGATTAATATCATGCCTAATTTTATCTTTTTCCTAGTGTCAAGTTCACTCTCAGTTAAAATTGATGGCAACTTGCGTGGCAATTTAAAAAAAAAAATCCAATTACATAAAGTTATATTTAGTAAATTGTTCTCTTCTTTTCTTTTTGTTTTTTTCTTCTTAGAAAGAAAAAAGAAAATGTGACGAAGACTGGAGTACTTTATTTATTTTATTATTATTAAGATTTTATTGAAGGGGAGTTAGTATTGGCATTGTCACATGAGTGTCCCATTATCAATTATATGTAAACACATGACCAAGTTGAAGTTAATTATCCTTAAAATATATATATATATATATTTGTTTATTGGTCAATACAACCATGTGTTTGAATTTGACTTTGATTAGAGACCCTAATATAAAACTAAGATATTGTAATGCATACATTTCAAGCAACATAGTCAAAATTTTACCACATTCTCCCCAAAAAAAAAGTCAAAATTTTACCATTTATTTTTAATGTAGAGGCTGAGTGATTTCAAATTAAATGAAATTACATATTATCATGACTTATCAACAAATTAGACTAAAGTATACTTTTGACCCTTAAAGTTTGGTGTTATTTTATTTTGGCCATTTACATTTCAAAATTTGATTTTAGCCCTTCATGTTTGATAAAGTTTTCTAGTTGACCCTTTACATTTCAAAATTTTCTTTTTCATGAAGTGCTAAAATGTAGATGAAAATTTTGAAATGTAAAAAGGTCAAATAAAAAACAAAATCAAACATTACAAAATAAAAATTTTAAAATGCAAATAGTAAAAATAAAAAAGAACCCAAATTTTAATAGCGGTGTACATTAGTCAAGAAATAATTTAATTTAATGAAAAACTAATGACTGCCAAAGTTCAATATTACAGACATGGAGTACACAAATAATTACATCATTTAACAAATGCTATTAATTATGACGCATTAAATTTAATGAGAGATGCTATGTCTACAACAATTTTACAATATTTTTACAACAAATTACAAGTGATTAGTTGTTATTGGTTCAAATTTGAAACTAATATTAAAATTACTTTTTTCTCCCAACAATAACAACCTGCCACTTAAAATTTGTGTAAAAATATTAGAAACATATCATTTTTCAAATTTAGTAAATGAATCATATACCATTTTGATCCATTAACCATTTCCACCGACATAAAACGCGGAATCTCATGGCAACATGGTTCCTTTCTTTTTTTCTTTACCAGGATACAAAAACGTACTCTTTTTTTTTTTTGATAGGTACAAAAACGTACTTTGATTCTTAAATATCTTTGAAAATTTTGATCCGTCCACAATTATATATTATTGAGTATATTTCCTCAAAAAACAAATTCTTGAACGTTGAGATTTTTTTAATTCTTGATAGGAATGTTGAGAAATATTAGTAAAGTCCTGAAGCCCAGTTATTCGTACCATGAATTTATATTTGATAAATAGTGAAACACCCTCGCTTATGATTTTTGTCACGATTCTCGATATATATACATTAATACAATTTTTTTTTTTATTGGGGGAATCTAGAACTATACCATTCATAATATTATTTTATCAATAAAGACTCTTCCAAGTATGAATGGAGCCATGAAAATTCTTTGGTTACAAGCAACCCTTGATATTCCACCTCAACTTAAATATAGATTTTTTTATTAAAAAAATTTAGGTTTGAATTGACTCCTCCAATGCTTCTGTACCCTAGAGTTTAGAGTTTGCACGGCACTGTATTAAAATCGCCGCATGTATCTCATCCAGTGCAAAGAGAGCATTGCAAACCTTTTTTTTTTTTTACAAACATTTTCTTCTTCTATACTTCATTCTTATAAAAATTTTAAAAAATCAAATATCAATAATTATAGAATTAATAAATTATTTAAATTACAAATTTTATAATTTAAAATTATACATAAAATATTAACTTATAAATCATATAATAAATAACATTTTATTAACACAAAATTTGACATACATATTAAAAAGCATAAAAAACATGCAGGTCAATGATTAGAATTTCTAAATATGTAGCCATTTTTATTTTATTAAAATTGCAGCATTAAGGTTACAACTAATTTTGTAACTAAATTTTTTTTTTTTTTTTGTCTTTGGACTCATAAAGAATATAGAATAATTGCAAACATTGAGCTGATGAATATTTGGGAGATATGATTGAAGTTTTTTTTTTTTTCTTTTTTTAAGGATATGATCGAAGTAATAACTTTCTGTAGATCATTTTAATAAATTTATAAGTACAATTTAAATTTAAAAAAAAAAAATGATTGCTTGGATTAATCATGGCACAAATGCTGGTACAAAATCACCATCCTTCATCAATATTTTGTAGCAACAAAATCAATCCTCTTTTTTTACCAATTCAACACCTATCACTATCAGGAAGCTCCAAATTTTATTAAATTTAATCCAAGTATCATAATTTTGTATTCGATTTTAAATTATTGAACTATTAATCTTATTAAATTAATTCAGTAGCAGTCCGTGACTGATCGCTGATTTAAATGAGCACCTACTCTCTCTCTCTTTCTTAATTTTTTTTTTTTTTGGTTGAATAGTTTTTCTAATTTTAATTGATATCAACCTATCATTGTAATCAGATCTTTTAGATTACATATTAAAGATATTAACAGATTACAGATTTATCATGGAAAAAGCTAGAAAAGAAAAATATACATAGATGGAAATTCAAACCGATTATAACCTAACTATACATATTTAAAATTAAAAATAAATAAATAAATAATAATAAAAACAAAAAAAAAATTGACTAAAACAATCTGATCGAGGACCTAATCCTTAGTTTTTAACTGGAAAAGATTGAATCGCGTTCAATCGCGAGTTATTTTCAAAAATAAAATTTTATAAATTATTAAAAAATAAATAAATAACTGAGAAGCCCCTCTCATGCAATAAAATATAAATCGTAAACATAGAGTTCAAGGGATTAGATTTTTAGCGCTTAAAAAAATAAAGCTTCGAGTAATTGAAGAAAATCAAAATCAAAGTTTCGATCAGAGATGTTGCGGTTATACCTGACAAAGCTCAACTCCAGGAGCCCACGAAACCTTGTTCGATTTCCTCGACCGCTCCATATATTAAATCGAACAACCAGATTTACAATCGATCCGTGAAAATCTGAAATCTAAGAGTAATGTAGAACTAATCTATTTGATTAATTCGAAATCAAATCTGAAAACCCTAGATATTTTAAGCCAAAAGAAGAAGAAAGAGAAGAAAGTAACCAATAAAGAAGAAAAAGAAGAAGAGAGTATGATTGAGACGCAACTCTAATAGGAAGAGAATGGAGGAAACCCTAGATTTATAGCGGAGACACTATTTTCGGCGCGACCTTTATGAGGTGGAGGTTGTGATTTGTGAATGTAGCGCTGTATATATATTACTCTATGATGATATGTGCTGCGCTGGCGTATCAATTGTGGATGGCTTTGCTTACGCTGCCGTTTCGCTGCTTTTAGACCTTTCTAGTTTTTATTTGGTATCATGAGTGGATTGTGCCGTATCCTATGCGGTTTAGTGTACTGTACCAACCAGTGTCGGTTATTATTATTATTTTTTTTAATAAATAAATAAACAAATTACAACTTCCTCACACGTAATTTTACTGAAATTTTAATTGTTTATTTGTTATTTAAAATTTGACATTTTACCCACTTGAGATTTGATCGAAATTTAAGTTGCCTACATCTGGGTAAAATTGTTTTTTTATCTTATTTGATCTTTGTATTTTTATATTTTTTATGTTTTTGGAGGAGAAAGATATAAAAATTGAGCAAAATTACATGTTTAGTCTTATTTTTAACAGAGGTGGACTACAGAAATCTAACTAAGCTAACCTCAGATGGTAAACTGTCAAATTTCAAACCACAGGTAAGCAACTTAAATTTTGGTCAAATCACAAGTGAATAAATTGTAATTTGCCTTAAATAAATTTCTTTTTTCTTGCTAATTTTTTTTTGGTCACGTTAATGGTTGCCCTTATAGAAATTGTTAATAAACTATATTAG
Organism: Quercus suber; assembly: GCF_002906115.3. Classification (NCBI taxonomy): domain Eukaryota; kingdom Viridiplantae; phylum Streptophyta; class Magnoliopsida; order Fagales; family Fagaceae; genus Quercus; species Quercus suber. Next base: position 38,998 of record NW_027069732.1, read on the forward strand.
GAAAGTTTTGACATCACTTTTATGAAAAATATAAAAAAACTATTAACACAATTAATTGGGCATTTGTTAACATTTCCTTCTTCTTTTTTTAAGAGTTTTCAACTTATGCCGTCAGCCATACTCTAATAATAGTTTTTTTATCATCAGAGTAAGATACCAATTGATTATTCATGTAGACGAAAATTGAATCTGAGATCTCTTATTCAACAATAAGAGAGTTTACCAGTTGAATTACCTGAAAACCCATTTTTCTTGCTAATAAGTGAAAGTGATTTACTTACACCACTCCACTTAGTTATGGGAGAGGGATAGTCTTTTGGCCTGCGTTATAGGTTAATAATATCATACTATAAAATAAATAAATAAAATTCTAGAACTTGTGACAGTTATCTCCCATCAAAAAAAAAAAAGTAGTTATCTTTTTCTCACACCAAAAAAATAAAAAATAAAAAATCAAGTAGTTATCCTTCTAATTTTTATATAAAAAAATAATTAAAAAAAAGGTATATTTTGTTTGTAATATGTTGTTACACTATCTTCAGTAGCGACTCCAGAATTTTTTTTAGAGGGTCAATAAGAAGATATATCTTGCGTAAGAGATAAATCTTGCGGTCTACGTGGTTTCTTTATTCAAATTTGTACATAGTACTAGTAAGAGAATAAAAGATAAATTAAAAGTTCTTTAGGCATATTTTTCTTAATACAATAAACATACTAATTATTGCTTCTAAGATTAAATATTGGAAATCATGTAGGCTAAAAAGATGGGTCTTTAGCACTCAAATCCTACCAGAATTCACCAACTCAGGAACAAAATCCAGTAGCTAAAAACCAGAGAATAGTCTATGTGGAAGCAACGATCCCGAAACGATGGTTGAGGGATGGTGATAACAACACAAAATATTTTCATTGCAGGGCTAATCAAAGGAACAAACGTAATTTCATTATTGGGTTGGAGGTTGATCATGGCATTTGGGTTGAAGATGAAAAGCCGTATGGGTCAATGGGTGGAAGGGTACTTTGACAACATTTTCAAATCCACAAACCCAGTTGAGTTTGATGACATCCTAGAAGGTATTCTACCTTCAATCACTACGGAGATGAATGTGAGCCTAAACCGTGAGTTTCAAGCTGATGAGGTTCATAGGGCACTACAACAGATGGCTTCCCTTACAGCTCCTAGCCCTGATGGCATGCCCCCCATTTTTTACAAGTCCTTTTGGCACATTGTGGGAAAGGATGTTACCAAAGCAGCACTGGCAACCTTAATGGAGGTATTATTCCTGATGCTTTTAATTCCACATATATATCCCTCATTCCTAAGATTAATAATCTAGAAAAGTGTCTAATTTTAGACCCATTAGCCTCTTAATGTGTTTTATAAGATTATTGCTAAAGTTTTGGTTAACTGGCTGAAATTAGAATTACCTTATGTGGTCTCTGACTCACAAAGTGCTTTCCTCTCTGGTCGCCTGATCACTGACAATGTTCTTGTAGCTTTTGAAACCCTACATTATCTTAAGCGTAAATCTCAAGGGAAATCAGGTTACATGGCCCTTAAACTCGACATGAGGGTGGAATGGGTGTTTCTTGAAAAGGTTATGATTCACTTGGGATTTACTGGAAAAATTGTGACCACCATCATGTCGTGCATTAAGTCTGTGTCCTATGCAGTTATTCTCAATGGTGAGCCTGTGGGACACATAAAATTGGGTAGAGGGCTACGCCAAGGCGACCCTTTATCTCCTTACCTGTTCCTCCTATGTGCTATGGGTTTCCAAAGCTTGCTGCATAAAGCTGAATCGAAGGGGCTGATTCGGGGGGTTTCAATTTGTAGAAATGGTCCAAGGGTTTCTCATATTTTCTTTGCAGATGACAGCATCCTTTTCTGTAGGGCAAAGGGATCACCTTCTTGATATTTTGGATGTATATGAGAAGGGGTCTGTCCAGAAAATAAACAAAGAAAAAACTAACATCTTCTTTAGCTTAAATACCCTTCAAGATTTGCAATCCCGGATCCAGCATATTCTTGGTGTCCTAGCAATAAGGCACTTCGAGAAATATTTGGGGCTCCCTACCCCTTGTGGGGAGGGCTAAAAAATAAAGCTTCATTTATATTAAGGAAAGGGTTTGGAAAAAGCTTCAAAGGTGGAAGGAGAAGTTGCTATCACAGGCGGGGAGGGAAGTTCTAATCAAAGCAGTCATCCAAGCAATTCCCACTTATACCATGAGTTGCTTCAAATTGACAAAAGATTTGGTCAAGGAGCTGGAATCTATGATCAGGAAGTTTTGGTGGGGGTACAGTAGTGATAACCGGAGAATCCATTCGGTTAAATGGGAGCGCCTCTATGAAGCAAAAGAAGATGGTGGGATGGGCTTCAAGGATATTGAAAAGTTCAATGATGCGCTCTTAGCCAAGCAAGTATGGCGGATGATGAATAATCAAGATTCTTTGTGCTATAGGGTCTTCAAGGCAAAGTTTTTTCTGGATTGTTCCTTGCTAGAAGCTAGAGATTCGACCCAAGGGTCGTATGCTTGGAAAAGTATCTTAGGTGCAAGGGATGTCATTAACAGAGGCACGGTATGGAGGATTGGGAATGGGCAATCAGTTCTAGTTCGGGAAGATAAGTGGTTACCAGAAAAATGTTGTAGAACAGTCTTCTCTCCACCACCATCCCTGCCCCCTGATATCAAAGTTTCGGGTCTGATTAATGCTAAAACAGCTTCATGGAATGTTAACCAAATCCAGACTCATTTCATGCCCAGTGATGCTAGGTTGATCATGAGCATTCCCCTGAGTCCTAAACTCCCCCCTAATCACTTAATTTGGTCCCTAACGCCTTTGGGAGTATTTTCTGCCCAAAGTGCTTATCATATGTTGGCTAACAATGCTTTGGTCAACAACGCAGGTAGCTCGAACCCAAACCCCCAGAAGTCATTTTGGAGAGGACTTTGATAGCTACGTTAACAAAGTGAAGCATTTTGCTTGGAGGGCTTGCAATGATGGGCTCCCCACGATGGTTTCACTCCTCCGTCCTCATGTGGTGCAATCTGCTCTATGCAATATCTGCCATGCTCAAAATGAAGATCCCTTGCATGCTGTTTAGGGTTATCCTAAGCTGGAGTGTGTGTGGAAGGATAGTGCCACATTCAACCCAATGGCCTTTCCCCCACCAGCTGATTTCACTGACCTATTGGCTAGTTTTTTGCAGGTTCAAGAGGATGACAGAGCTAAATTGTTTATATGCATGGCTTAGTTCCTATGGAATTGAAGGAATGCTATTCATCTTGGCAAGCCATCACACGCATTGCACCTGGTTGGCTCTCTGGCTGGACGATTTCTACAAGAATACCAATCTGCTCAAGAAAGGCCCCCAAGGACTGCCCAGATATCTCCTCACAACCATTGGTGCCCCCCGGATGCCCAAGTCTTCAAAGCAAACTTTGACGGTGCGACTTTCAACAGCATCAACGCTGCTGGCCTAGGTGCGGTCATTCGAGATAACAACGGTGAAGTAATAGGAAGCCTTTCTATGCAGGTTCCTCTCCCTCACTCAGTAGCTGAAGTTGAAGCACTTGCCTACCGTCGAGCTGTCCAGTTTGCAGTGGAAATTGCATTTTGTTGATTTTTGTCATGTAACCCGTAGTAGTAACTCTGTGGTTGATGCTCTGGCTAAGAAAGCCAAAACAGGGCCAGAGCTTCAAGTTTGGTTAGAGGAGCTGCCTAGAGATATTGCTCCCTTAGCTTCTTTCGATGTTCATTAAGTACTCTTGCTTTGTTTTGCTAATAAATTGCTCCAGGCGTTTCATGGTCTGGATTCTCAAAAAAAAAAAAAAAATACAATAAATATGTTAAGTATTATTATTAAATGGATTTTAATTATTAAAGTTTAGAATGTTTTTATTTATTAGTTTATGTCTATACTCTTACGATTATTTTATTTGACATTTCAACTTCACTTTGATAACAATTGGTCTTTGTAATTGTATTAAGAAAATGTTTGTTGTGTTAACATTTGCTTTTATCTTCACCCAATCAATCTCCTATCCCACACCCCTGGTCTAATTTTCTTTTTTCCTTTTTTAAGAATCACCATCTATCTAATTGTTTGATTCTCTTTTAGTGTTAATATTTGTTACCCACAAACTGATTGACCCACGACCCTAGTCCCCACTCAAGAAATAACAAATTAAAAGCACGTTCAAATTCAGCCACTCTAGTCACATATTTGGTCAAAAGTATAAATTACTTGAGAGTTGTTATCAATTCTAATTTGAAACTACCACTGAAATTACTTTTTTTACCTAATAGTAATAACCAATAATAACCTGCCACTTAAAATGTTTTGTAAAAGTGCTATAAAAATATTGAAAATATAGAATTTCTCAAATTAATTATAACATTATTTGTAAGAATAGATTGTTAATAGGGTCATCTTCAAGCTTATATTAGTTGAGCCTAAATCAGGGTGTTCAAAATTTTATTTTAGAAAGTTAAAAGTCACTCAAAACAAAACAAAAAGAATTAAAAATTTTAAAATATATATTATATATAGAAAAAAAAAATTTTAAAAATTGGCCATAAATGAACCCCCTGAACTACGGAGTAATATATATATATATATATATAAAATATAGTTCAGTTTAACTTAAACAGTTCCTTCTAAAAAGAAGTTTAACTTAAATTCTATTAACAAACTATTTTATTGTTCCTATAAAAAAAAAAAAAATTATTGCTGAAAGTCTATTACAAAAATGTTAAAGAAGAAATACTATGTCAAGAATATCTTCACAACGAATCCTAAATAGCATATTATTATTGGCAGTTATTGATGGACAAAAAAATAATTTCAATAATAGATTCAAATTTGAACTAATAACAACTTACAATCTAGAATTTATTGTGAAAATATTATGGTTAAAACACTTCTCAATATTAAGTAGCTTTTTATGGTAGTTTACTTTAGGTGAAAATCTTTCTATTCTTTTCTTCTTCTTTTTTTATTATATATATACAAGATAAAAATTTTAGTCTAGTCTAATATAAGTGTATATGTGTTTCTCATAAATAAAAAATATATATGTATGTATGTGAAACTCTATCTTAGAGACTTGAACCCAACCCTTACCCTTCCCCCCACCCCACACGAATTTTGTATTTGTAGAGTGACCATTACGCTGATGTGGCGTTTGGTACGAGGTAATATTTTAAGATTCCTAGAAATGTTTAAAGATTCTCATATTTTGTTGCAAATCATGCTAAGAAATCAAATATTGGGGGAATCTGAATTCCCCTTTTAAGACCAACTTAATTGGAACGTGGATTCCCTTTAAAACAAGTGGGTATCCAAATTCTCAAATTTAAAGAAAATTGTATTTTTTATAAATTGACAATTTTAACTATTCAATTAAGATAAAATATTAAAAAAAAAAATTATCAATATCTTTTTCCTTGTCTTTATATTTTCCCGCCAAAACAACATAAACAGGATAAACAACTCTGTTGATATATTCTTTAAAAAAGTTTTATTTAGGTTTCACATGTGAAAAAAAAAAAAAAAGTTTGAAGGGGACCTCTATTATTGCCAAGTTTGGATTAAGCTCTTTGTTGAGGTTCAAAATTAATCACAGTCTAAGGCCCAAAGAAATAACACATCAAGCTAATTTCATGGAAATGAAGCTAGAGAAAAAAAGAAGAAAAAAACGTTGGGCCCACGTAATGAAGAAAAGAGGAAAAGAAAGAAGAAAAGGGTGAGAGGTCCAAAGAATTGGGATCCAAAGACCCATGGAAGAACAGACTTTAAAATCTATGAAGCAAAGGAAAGGCCCAGCCGGCCAGGATCAGTAAGCCAAAAGAAGCCCAATAAGAAGAGCTGGGCCGGGATCCCAGAAGTTACTAGAGTTCGGGGATCCTTGGGACGCACAACATAGTCGAAGTAAGATTTAAGCAGTTTCAAAGGAAAAAAGGAATAAAAAACAAAGAGCATGCAGGTCTCATGCGCCCAGACATGCAGTGGGGATCAGAAAGTACAAGGCAAAACATTCATAAACGAAGGAGCTGTGCCTCAAGGAACCAAGAATGAGAAAACCATAAGAAGGGGTAACTGGAAGGGAGCTTTCAACCCAGCAGTAAAAGATTCCAACTATTTGGAAAAATGACAAGGATGCAGTGCAACCAAAAGCTGGAAAGGTGAAAGAAAGGGCCAAATAGCTGAAGATCAGCAACCTGAGGGTATCTTGAAATGGAAAATCAGCTAGGGGCTTTTAGCTTGGTCGCACCAAAAGGAAGAAGTTATGAGAAAAAAGGAAACGACCAGCCCTTGAGTAAACTGACACAACACGAACTCTGAAGGGCAAAAGGGAGAAATCACTAGTACCCCGAAACCCTAAAGCTGGACTATAAAAGGAAGGGGAAACCTGCTGAAAGGCATTCATTGATTTTTGATGCATTCATCGCTATTTTTCTGGATTCCTAGAAAAGATATAGAGCCATAGAAAGAACTTTGTAAAGTTCAAGGAAAAACAGAAGAACTACTCCCGATATCCCAGAGACAACCACTATAGCACATACTCGAATTCAAAAAATTCAAACTTTGCAAGTCTTGGAGGCTTAAATAGCCATCAAAGTCTGTAATTTTTGAACTTAGTTGAACCTTGTATCACGTCTTAGTGAGCACTGTAATCATAACCAAAGAAAATTAATAAAATGCCTCTCATTAATTCAAGGATCCCTAACCCTTGTTTTACTGTATTTTTTATTGCTGTGCATCTCTTTGTTGTTTGAGCTGTCATTCAATACAGATATTTTCGCTTGTTAGTTTATTTCTGTTGTAGGAAGTTTACTTTGTGCACCACTTGGTTCTTAAACAACCTTTTAACTGCGGTGAACCAAGCCCAGTCCACTAAGAATATTTATTTGGCCCAGGATCCTTGGGCCGTTGTGCTGAGAAAAAAGGCACCCTCACACTCTTTTAAAAATTGTTATTAAGAATAAAGTGTTTGAGAATTGAAATAGCTATTTTTGTATTGTACTTGTTATTTTCAAATGTTAGACTACAGTTTTAATGAATTTATCATAATTAATAATTTATATTTTTTTTTTCATTATTTATTTAGAGGAAGATTTTTTTTTTTTTTTTTAAGTACTTGGTAGTTCACATTCAAATTTAAGAATAGAATGGGAAAAATAAAAATTCATTTAAGATTCCTCGGAATAAACCAAACATTGCAATTTTACATTCTTAGAAATCTTAAGAGGTTCCCAATGAAACCAAATATAAGAATAGTTACATTCCTAGGCATCCAAATTGTAAAAAAATCACATTCCCAGAAATCTGAATGCCAGGAATAACGTGGATTCTCCCGTACCAGACGCCACAAAATGGTGCGCAATAGTAATAAAACTCTATTACTTAAAATAAAATAAAAAAAGAATTAATTTCTATTCTAACAAAATTTTCATTACCAAAAGTTTAAAGATATTTAAATAAAATTTAATACTTATTTGATTATTCTATATCATAATGTGTGTTTTGATATGGTAAAACTTACATTCTACTCAGTGCTCACCTTACTTGTACCAAATACTAGAAATATAAATTTTAAAAAATACTCAGAAATATAGCTATTATATAATAATAATAATAATGGGTTATTTTACATTGGCTCACGAAGTAAAGAAAAAAAAAATCTGCATGCATATAATTTTCAATTAATTCGTACATTGCACAAGCATAATTCTAGTATTTTGCATCAATGTTTGGTTTATTGATTTTATGCAGAGTGTAGGGACTCAATTTGGATTGACCCTGAGTGATGGGTTTTCAGCCCAATAAGCCCAAACAATAAATTTATAGAGAGTGGGCTAAGAGGTTTAGGTGCTGGCCGTCGATCACCATGCATGAACTTTTTCTATAAAAAATGCTAAGGGTTTCTTTATAAACGGGGGAATACAGGCCGAGGAGGCCTGATGGGTCTCTCCCTTTTTCTTTTTTCTTTTTCCCCCCCCCCTCTTTTACTTTACTAGCTTTTCTTATATAGTTTTCATCTTCCTATCTCCTCCTTCCATCTGTTGATCACCTATTGGCCTTTTTTTCTGGTCGTCCGTCCCATCAGAGGCCTTATCGGTACTCAAGTGGTTCACTCTGATCAATGCTATCCTGCCAAGGGGTTACCTCCCCATTAATGCGGCCAGGGGGAGTTAGTTGAATGCATTAAATGTGAGAATGACAGCTTACTCTGGGGTTAGTCTCTCCCTAAAATCCCCCTCGTCAGGCCGAGGATGAGGTGGTCCTCGGCGTGGATTGGGAAAAGAGGCTTTCCCCAATTCAGGCTAACAACAAAAAATGGCCTATGCACCTCGGCCTGGGCCTTGGGCTCGTTTCATGATGGGCCGAGGCTATCAGGCTCATAGGCCCCACAATAGCCCCTCAAAACCCTGCTGCACGTTCCCTGGGACGGGGAGGAGGGTTTTGACACTNAAACTCATCCAAAGTTCCAAATAGGCCCTAGTCATAATTCATGTTGTGGAATTTCTTAATTTTATACCCCATCTTGTATCTATAATCTACTTGGAAATACTTTGCCGCCAGCAGCATAAGGGATGTTTGTTTGTTTGTTTTTTGTTTTTTTGTGTGTGTGTGTGTGTGTGTGTGGGGGGGGGGGGGGGGGGGGGGTGGATATTGAATCAATAATATGAACAATGAGCAAAAGGCGTCCTTCTATTTTACGTCAACATAAGTTTTTTGAGTTCTTCTCATCATCAAAAAAAAAAAAAAAGTGGCCTTTCTCATTCCCTTTATTTTACCTTAGAAGTCCAAACAATCAACATTAATTGAGCCTTAAATTTGACCTCATTTTCCACACACACAAAAATAATAAATAAAAAAACCCTTAAATTCGACTTTTGGCTTAATGGATAATTATAGAATACTTGCGGAGTATTATAAATGTCCTACTTCTCATATAATTATAGGTCCTACTAATTAAATTTATGGTCAAATTCATAATTTATGTGAGAATAAGGAGTATGTATTTATAGTTCTTCTGGAGTATTTAATAATTTTCCGAACTCAATTATGTCAAAATGACTACTCCTTGGATTGTCTTAACTCATAATACAATTTGTATCATGAGTAATTATTTTGACAGCAATTCTTGGATTGTCTTAACTCATAATACAATTTGTATAATGAGTAATGTTAGAAATACAAAATTTTTACAAAAAAATTTACAAACTGTTGATGTGGTGAGTGATTATTAGTAAATAATGAAAAAGTTATGTTAATGGTGGCCTTAGATGAAAACCAATAATAAGTCGGTCACACCATCAGTTTGTAAAAATGTTATAAAATAGTTTATAACTGTAGCAATACTCTTGTATCATTAGCATGTGGAATGTAGAACGGGGTAATGTAGCCTTTAATATTTGCCTTCTTGAGCAACGTAACGATTTCAGAACAATCAATGTCATTTTGTCAATACAATTAACAGAATAAATATAACTTTATAAACAATCAATGTCACTGGATTAACACAACCATCAAAATAAACGGTAAGACGCGCAATAGTAATTTTAATTTTTACATATACCAATCATGGATGAGTGACTCTTTGGGTTATATGGAGAATTATAGATGCCTCAGAGAGATCTGTTGAGTTCCAATTCTATCATTTTTCTTAGTTGTCCAATTCCAACGATTTGCATAACAATCAATGTCATTTTGTCCATACAATTAGCAAGATAAAATATTATAATTTCATGACAATCGGTGTCATTTTGTTAATACAAGCCTTCAAAATAAAAAATTTAGAATCTCATTATAAAAAAAATAGGAGTAAATAAATAGTAAGAAGCACACTAGTAAATTTACATATACCGATCACAGATGAGTGGCTTGTCAGGTTATATATATAAATGCCTCAAGAAAGAGTCGTTGAGTTCTGTTTAGTTTTCCAACTCTGGATGGTTCCAACTTCCAACGCCGAATGGCTTATCAGGAAAGTGAAAGGAAGTGAAGACTCAAGAACGTAATTACAGAGAACAAAAATGAAAGGAAATGGCTTTGGTGCTTACTGGTGGTCTCATGGTCCAGTAGCTGGCCGGATTGTGGTAGTCCTTTGTTTAGGAGAAAAGGTAAGTAGTGGTAGTCACATTTACTTTCAGTGACTTTGTGCGTGTGAGTGCTAGAATTTTATTAGTTGTGACCATGGATAGAGCTAGAACTTTGAGTTAGTGGAGGCGGTTTTACTATTGACTGTGTACAGTGATTTTAATCTCTAATTCTGCTAATTTTGTAGATAAGAACAAAATTATTTTTGTTTAGAATTTTTTGAAGGGTAAGGTTATTTATTTTAGATAAAATTAGTTAATTGAGCTTATTTTTGTTTTTAGTTTTACTGGTAATTTTTGTTGTTGAGCTTTTTTTTTTTTTTTTTTTTTTGGGCTTGTATATTTTGTTTTAGATATTAGATCTATAAATTTTTTTATGATTACTAAATGAGGAAATGCTAGAGCTACAAGTTTTTTATAAATTACTTATGTAATAAGTGGTTACTGGTAAGTAAAAAAATGATATGAGTGATGTGCTTATATGCGTACCAATAAGAATTTGCTACCAAAAAAAGTTTGTGAGTATAACATTACTCTTAAAAGAATCAATGATATTGTTAAAGGGAAATAAAATATAATTTTAAAGAACAAAATTGCTAAAATTAATACACATAATATAAATATTTTATAATAATAAAAAATTAGGGGGGCCATTGCCCCCCCCCCCTAGTCCAAGGGTAGTTCCGCCCCTGGTTGTGACATGGATTCAGAATAATTATAGAAGAATTGTAGTTTCATTACCCATTAGTAACAAGCAATAACCATTGCGCACGGTTGACGTGATGATCACTCCACAAGTATAAATGCTTGTATAGTGTGGCAAATATAAATGTTTGTGGGGTGTGGAATGTGAAAGGCAGAATTTTATGATTTTATCTCAACTAAAAAAAAACATTTGTTAATGAATCATTTTAAGAAAGTTTTAATATCACTTTCATGATAATTATAAGGGAAAAATTACATTTTACCATCCTAAACTATACCTTAAATTTTACATTTTGCAAACTCAACTTTTTGAATGCATATTTTACACCCTAAATTATGACCATTGTTACACTTTAAACTCCCAATGTTAAGTTTTCTGTTATGTTAGACATAAACTTCAAGCATGTGACTCTCACGTAATTTTGCTTGGCAGAGAGTAAAAAGACCAAATGTCCCTCTTCCAAATCATAAATCAAAGAAAAAAAAAATTTTTCTTCACTTCTTACCTAGCTCTCTTCTCTTTGCGTTGCAGCTTCTCCTCTCTCTTGGCCAACAACTCTTCTCTCGCCTCTCACAAAAATATAATAAAACCCTAAATAGTAAAACCCAAAACAAAATCATCCAGGGCACCACCTCCCTTCACCGACAGATTGATAAGTTTCAACCTATTTTACATGTGGGTAAATTTTCTCTTCACTTCTGCACAACCTTGGCTCTTTTTGGATAATGTGTCGTCAGATCCCACGGCCTAAAGGATTGAATTAGCAGTAGGCCCACAAATTTTGCAAACCACATCTTTCATTTATATTTTTACACATCAGTCTTCCTTGTATTTTTTTGCTTTGCAAATTCCAAGTTTCTATGCGCAAGTTTTTGCTTCAAAAGATTTGAAGAAAAAAAATATATCAACATAAAATTTAATAACATTTGATAATATGAATTTTGGTATTTTGGGACAAGGGCATTTGGTTTTTTTACTTTGTGCCGCTTTGGATGTGTTTGGTAGAGTAGATTTTAGGGAGAATAGAAAGAAAAAAAAAAAATAATGAGGAAAAACTTTTGGGAGGGTGTTTGGCTGGGAGGGAAAGAGTCCAGAAAAAAAATTGCGTCAAGTCAAACCAAAAGAAGAAGAAGAAGAAGATGAAGAAGAAGAGAAACAAAATGAAGCACTGTCGCGCCCACTCCCCAAGAAATCAAAAGAGTTTTTTTTTTATTTATTTTATAAGGGAGAGGCAAAGTCCAAGAAAGCAAAAGAAAAAAAAAAAGGAGCACAAAAAACAAACACTTAAAACTGGAATTGAAAAAAAAAAAAAAAAAAAAGAAGCCAACCTACTAGACAAAAACCCATTAGCCCATGTGCAAGTNATAAATAAAAAAAAAAACTCTTTTGATTTCTTGGGGAGTGGGCGCGACAGTGCTTCATTTTGTTTCTCTTCTTCTTCATCTTCTTCTTCTTCTTCTTTTGGTTTGACTTGACGCAATTTTTTTTTCTGGACACGATTATTATTTTTTTAATAAATTTGGATGATTGCTTTTTTTTTTTTTGTGTGGATGTTTGTCACTTTTTTGTTTTAATTGTGCATCATTTTTTAACAAGAGTATATAAGTAAATTTATACATACCCACTTTTTTTATCTCTCCACTTTTCCACTCCCAACCAAAGAAAATGGAAAAAAATTTAAATCTTTTCTATCATCCCACTTTTCCATCATCCCATCATTTTCTATTATCTCACTTTTCCACCCCTCCAACCAAACAATCCCTTAGCAAGACTCACATGCAAGTCACATGCATGAGATTTCCATCCAATATAACAACAAACTTAATGTCGGGGTGCAAAATAAACAAGTATCATAGTTTATGATGCAAAATGTGCATTCAAAAAGTTTAGGATGCAAAGTGTAATTTGGGTTATAGTTTAGAGTGGTAAAGTGTAATTTCTCCTAAATATGAAAAAAATGTCCAAAAAACTAGTTGCTTTTTTCTTTTTCCCTAAAAAATTTATAAAAATATTATTTAAACCAATGTCTTTAGGGCATTCATTAACCTTTTTCTTAAAAAAAGAACATGGAGTAATGAAGTGAACTCAATAAATGAATGGAGCTCATTGTTCTTTGCACAATGGAGGAAAATACACTTTACAATGTGTAGACACCCTATTTCACAATTGTCAAAAAATTCACATTTGAGGGTAAAATGGTCATTTTAATAGTCTAACAATAAAAATGTTATTTTGTGTCATTGGAAGACTACCTGTTTGGTAGTAGCTTTTAAGTATTGTTGTTCAAAATGATGTGAAAAAAGTGGTTTAAAAAGTGTTTTGAAATACGTATTTAAAGCACTCATAATGCAAAAAATGTGTTTGATTTCATGTTTCAAACAACATATTTTAAAATGTGAAAAAATATAATTATATATTTGATATGTGAATTTATTTTTTTTAAGTAGTAACTTTTTAACAAGTACAATTATTTTATTAATATGTATTAGAGGAGTATACGTGAGAGAGAATGGAGGAAAAGAGGGAGAGAGAGAATAAAAAAAGGAAAAAGATGAGGTGTGCATGAGAGAGAGAGAGAGAGTTGTAGTTATGTTAAGTCTTATCAAACCGGTTTCACACTTTTCTAAATATTTACAAAAGTGTCATTGAGTAATGTTATTTGAAAACTGAAAAATAGTAAGAGGAGTTTTCTAAATTCAGTGTTTAAACACCCTAAAATGAGAAACGTAACTCAAACACTCCTAAATGAAATTCCTTACCAAACACCATTTTTTTTTTTTGGCCCACAGTTTTCAGTGTTTAAACACTAAAAACTGTTGTTTGAACTACCTTACGAAACAGGCCCTAAGGATCCAACCTAAGACATAATTAGAACGTAATGATCCAAAATTATTTTTTTCACAAAGATCAAGGTGCCATATTGAAAAATCATGAGAAATCAAGTTTCAATGTCTGAGAAACATCATTTAAAATGGAATGAATACATACAATAATGAATAATCAAATATATATTGATAATTAGAAAATCAATCATAAAATGGCTTGAAATTGATGATAAACTTGCAATTATACTCTTAAAAAAATCCAAACAAGCTCACATAAGAGCATAAATTGAAATTACAACTCAAAGTGTTTATTATCACTTAAACCACTAATTCGAAAATATAATGCCTAAATTAGCATTTCATCTGTTCTGTTCGCTTGAATTTTCTGATAGTTTTTCTTATCCCATCATTTTGAAATTAGAATCCAATTTTGCACTACATGTCTAAATTTATGTGGGAACAACACCATAATTATCCACTTAAGTTTATTCCATGTGTCCACTTAAGTTTTTTAATTTTTGTGTCAAGTGAGTTAATGAGTGCAAAATACGAAGAATCTAATATTAATGAAATAAAAAATAAAAACCAATCACATACACTCAATAAAAATCATCACACAACAAAGATCATTACACTTTCTATCTAATTATAAATTAGAAAAAAAAATGATCATAAGTAGTATTAAATTTAGGTAAGATTTTTAATATGTGGCTAATTACGTTTACTTTAAAAAAAATAATAATTTGACTAATTATTTATATTTTTGTGATAAAAATTGTGTTTAATTTTAAATGTATCTATACGTATGCATGTGTTACATCATTTTTTTTAATTAAATAGTTTGACTAATTATTTATAGTTTTATAATAAAAATTGTGTTTAATTTTAAATGCATCCATTTATCTGCATGAGTTACATGCTAGTATATATTAATAGCCAAAACTTAGAGAAAATTCCAATTAGATTTTAATTGGATTCTTAATTTTGCACTACGTGTCCCATTTAATTTTTAATTTTGTGCCTAGTGAATTATTCTATGTAAAAATCGAAGAGTTCAAATCCAATTAGATTCTAAATTGAATTTCAATTAGAGTCTAATTTTTACCATGTGTCCATTTAAGTTTTTAATTTTTGTGGCAAGTGAATTATTGGGTGAAAAAACTAAAGAGTCTAAAACTAATTAAATTATAAGTCATATATATATATATATAGAGAGAGAGAGAGAGAGAGAGAGAGAGAGAGAGAGAGAGAGAGAGAGAGAGAGAGCATTACATATTTTAGAAATGTATGGTTTTAAAAAAAATTATAAGCTAATACCATTTATAATTTGAACATCTTTTAAAAAAATGTATAATTTAAACTGTATAATTGTGATTATTTTTAACTGTATTCGTACATATACATGGAGCTACACACTAGTTATTATTAATTGAGAGAGGCAATCAACTCATTTGCAAGGACATTTGGCTTAAAATTCAGGATATAACTCATCAATAAATTTAAAAAACAAAGTCTTACACATGCATGAGTTATATGCTAGTATATATTAATAGCCAAAACTTAGAAAAAATTCCAATTAGATTTTAATTGNGAGAGAGAGAGAGAGAGAGAGAGAGAGAGAGAGAGAGAGAGAGAGAGAGAAACCATTACATATTTTAGAAATGTATGGTTTTAAAAAAAAATTGTAAGCTAATACCATTTATAATTTGAACATCTTTTAAAAAAATGTATAATTTAAACCATATAATTGTGATTATTTTTAACTGTATTACGTAGATTTATACTTCAAATTTTAGAAGAAAAAAAGAAAAGAAAGAAAGTATCTTAACCGAAAGACTTAATCAAAATCTTGCACCACCTTGATCTTCACCTCAATGGCTAGATGTATGGCCAAGAGAGTGAGATATTTCTTCGTTGAAATTCCAAGATCCATGCAAGCTTGAGATGTTAGGAAAAAAATATGATGGCTAAAATATTATTTTCATTCCTAAATTTTGAATAAATTTTTTAACCTTAAACTATTGAAAAATATTATATTAATAATTTTCAATTTAAAAAAGTTTGATTTCCATTCTTAAACTATTGTAAAAATTTGTTCTTTTCCTCTCTAATTTCAAACCAAACCCATTGAAAAAAAATTATTTACAAAATTTAGGGGCGAAAACAATATTTTAGTTAAACACAAATTTCTCTTTTTGATTACCTCATTGACTAAAACGTGACCTTCTCTTGTGAACAAACAAAACTTATTCCATCGAATATTCACAAGTAATCATCACATTAAAAGCCTTTTCATTTGATTCATCACTGTGAACATTGCTATTCTAAATCAAATTTATATCTCTTCATAAATATCGTGGTAAACTTGTTGGAAAATTTAGTGTGAAACAATGAAAAAATATTAAATCAAAGTATGCTTGAGGCAAGATGGATTGCTATCTTTAAGACAATATTTGTTGTACTCGAACAACTCAAGGGTTTTGCATAAACCATTTCCGGGATATAACTAAGTTTGAATCCTACAAGTAGTAATCTCGGAGAAATCGTATGGATTTATATGTTTGGTGTATCAAATATGTAACATCTTTTAAAACCATTAGAAATATGTAAGTAATTGAATATGTATGATGAACGGTAGGGACTCAATTTGGATTGGACCCAGAATGAGGATGAGTTTTTAGCCCAACAAGCCCAAACAATAAATTTGTAGAGAGTAGGTGTGAGAACTAGTTCTATTATGTAGGAAAAAATATCATAGTAACTGAGTTAAGAACATTTAATATTGACCAACCGGGAAAATATTATCCTCGGCCTGACTTTTAGGGGTTTCTAGGATTTCTCTTTTATATCTTAGGGTTACGATCTTTTAGTCTTTCTTTCTCTCTTTTTTGTTTTTCTTTTTCATCTCTCTCTTCAGGCCACCTTCCCCCGTTATATATCACCACTCTGATATCCTTTTCACTATACACGTGTAAATTAAATTCTAGTCCTGTCCCATCCAACACCTCCCAGAACCTTCAATCAGCAGCCATAAGACTGCTTGATTACTGTTCAGGTATCACCTCCACATTAATGGGGCCAGAGAGTTAGCTGGGAAGCATTTAATGTGGAGATAGCAGCTTTAGAAGATATTTGTTATCTCTCTCTGCTCCTCCCTTATTCTATATTCATTTTTCAGTTCTAATACAACTTTGCGGAGTATCCTGAATAGTAAGATAGTTACATCTACCTCGGATCATTGTATTCGAGATGGATTTTATCCTCGGACGCGTTTTGGGCCATTATATATGATTTCCATCTCTTCTTCTTGTACTATTCCCACCGTGTCTTTATTTAACCATCCTCGGATAGATGAACGTCCTCGGACTGGGCCATTGGGCCATAAGCCCATTTCCTAAGATTTCAACATCACCTCTTTGGATAACCGGCCCCACAATGGCCCCACATGTACGATTATGTGTAGGGTAAATTTCATTGACATCACTAAGGTATAGAGAAATTAGACTTGTTATATATGATTTTCAATAAATAATGTTTTCCCCCCAAATGATATAAATAATTGCCATTTTAAGGGGTGGGAGAAGGAGTAGAGTGTCAATTATTTAAACAATTTGGAGGAACAGAATTTAATTTCTTGAAAATTAGAAATAGTGAAAATACACCTTTGAAATATCACTTATGTTGGAACAAGCACCTGCAGTAAATAATCAGTTATAGCAGTTGCGAGCGGTTGCTCTCAAAATCCGCAACAACCGGAGAAGTTGCAAGGTAACCGTTTTTACCGAACACTATATAAAGGGGCAATCGGCAAGGAGGCAAGGGATGAAAAAATTCTGAAAGAGAAAAAGAAACATTTTCTGAGTTGTGCTTTCTTTAGATGACGAGTGACAATATTAACTTTGCCATCGGAGGACCCTGGGCCGGCACCCACCGGTCTCCTCTGATCTGATTTTGTTTTACAGGATTCTCTCCAGGATCAAGACCCGGGAATCTTCAGCCCACTGATTTCTGTAAGCATATCAGTAACATCTTTTAAAACCATTAGAAATATGTAAGTAATTGAATATGTATGATGAACGGTAGGGACTCAATTTGGATTGGACCCAGAATGAGGATGAGTTTTTAGCCCAACAAGCCCAAACAATAAATTTGTAGAGAGTAGGTGTGAGAACTAGTTCTATTATGTAGGAAAAAATATCATAGTAACTGAGTTAAGAACATTTAATATCGACCAACCGGGAAAATATTATCCTCGGCCTGACTTTTAGGGATTTCTAGGATTTCTCTTTTATATCTTAGGGTTACGATCTTTTAGTCTTTCTTTCTCTCTTTTTTGTTTTTCTTTTTCATCTCTCTCTTCAGGCCACCTTCCCCCGTTATATATCACCACTCTGATATCCTTTTCACTATACACGTGTAAATTAAATTCTAGTCCTGTCCCATCCAACACCTCCCAGAACCTTCAATCAGCAGCCATAAGACTACTTGATTACTGTTCAGGTATCACCTCCACATTAATGAGGCCAGAGAGTTAGCTGGGAAGCATTTAATGTGGAGATAGCAGCTTTAGAAGATATTTGTTATCTCTCTCTGCTCCTCCCTTATTCTATATTCATTTTTCAGTTCTAATACAACTTTGCGGAGTATCCTGAATAGTAAGATAGTAACATCTACCTCGGATCATTGTATTCGAGATGGATTTTATCCTCGGACGCGTTTTGGGCCATTATATATGATTTCCATCTCTTCTTCTTGTACTATTCCCACCGTGTCTTTATTTAACCATCCTCGGATAGATGAACGTCCTCGGACTGGGCCATTGGGCCATAAGCCCATTTCCTACGATTTCAACATCACCTCTTTGGATAACCGGCCCCACAATGGCCCCACATGTACGATTATGTGTAGGGTAAATTTCATTGACATCACTAAGGTATAGAGAAATTAGACTTGTTATATATGATTTTCAATAAATAATGTTTTCCCCCCAAATGATATAAATAATTGCCATTTTAAGGGGTGGGAGAAGGAGTAGAGTGTCAATTATTTAAACAATTTGGAGGAACAGAATTTAATTTCTTGAAAATTAGAAATAGTGAAAATACACCTTTGAAATATCACTTATGTTGGAACAAGCACCCTAAAACATTTTCAAGGTTGTTACGGGCCATTATGGACTCAAACATGTATTTTTCCTTCTTCTTATTTTGCAAAATCATACCTTTTATAACTATATTTCTTGAGGGAATCACCCTCATTGCATGAGTGAGAAGGTCTTGCTAAAGCGAGCTCTTAAAAAATTGAAGGTTTAGAAGTTCATCTTTATTTTCTTTATCTTTCACTTGAGTAAGGCCAATTTAATTGTTCCGCATGTCCCCCAATGTTGTAAAGGAATATGTGAAAATTACTATTGACTTTACTACTAATTTATTTCTTTCTAATCGTAATCCCTTATCTCACATTATATTTGGAGCATTTGAGATCAACCCACCATATTTTATATTTAATCTAGTAAGTAAGTTCATTTGTGTTTTGCAAGAATGGACCTTGATACTGAGCATCCAAGTTAATAACTTGGGCAAAGCCGAAGTCTTTGATGTGTGGCTCTTCTCTATTTCGAATCCCTCAACGTACAAAAAGAAAGTAGATTCATTACACTTAAATTTGTCTCTTTTTTACAAGGCAACTAGGCAAGTCCAAGATATCTTTATTTAGCAACCAAAAAAAAAAGTCCAAGATATCTTTTACCAGTTATTATAAATTTCAAAGAAGTTTGTTAAATCAAAAGTTTTTGGTTAAATCAAAATAGTTTTAGAAAGTGGGAAAAACTACAAAGATATAAATGAAATTAATATAATGGGTTTTATATGCTAGTTTGTATGTAAATAAACTTCACATTTATAAATGAAATTTAATGTGATGTTCTCAAAAAACATTCATATCTAATCACCCATTTGCTTCATATTTCTCCCCCTCCCCCCAAAAAAAGTCTTTCTTATTTAATTATTTTATGAAATACTAATTCTAAAATACTATGGAATGTATAAATTTCATTGTTGTAGGAAGAAAACGAGTATTCGCCGAATGGCAAGCTATCTTATCAATTTTATTTATTTATTTTGAAATTGAGTTTATAAAAGAAAGTTAAAATAGTTTTCAAAGTTTTCTCACACATGATGCAGAAGAAAGATGTCGGGTTACTCAGGTAAGAAATAATCTCAATTGCCAACCCTTTAATCACCCAATAGTCATATATGTATCTTAGAAACAATCTTTCCTTAATTATTGGTATTTTTAACTTGATGATGAGGACAATGATGACAGAGTGATTGTCATATTACTACAGTATAACCAAAAAATAAAATTAAAAGAAAAAAAAAAGTCTTAATTGAGCAGTAAATGTTCAGCACGACTCACCAATCACCATGCACCGCACCGACGCCCCAAGGATAAAAAAGTCAATTACGAAAAATCAATAACATGGTCCAGTTCCCCTATTCTACATTGACCATAGTGAGGTGTCACCACACTATTAGTCAGCTGAGTAACCGGAGAAACCGCGTACCATTCTTCTTTGAATCACTGTTAAATCTCCCAGTTCACCTCCTTCAATTCACAACAGTCCCTCTTTTTCTCTCTCTCTAACACATTTTTCCCTCAGACCCGACAAATCAAACAGTCTTAACAACAACAATGGCGTCCGAGATCGACAATCCCAGATCCGGATCTACAACCAACGGCGAATCTTCTCCATGCCCGCCACGCAAAGTCGCACTGATCACCGGAATCACCGGCCAAGACGGTTCCTACCTGACTGAGTTTTTACTCGACAAAGGATACGAGGTACACGGCTTGATCCGGCGGTCCTCCAACTTCAACACTCAGCGAATCAACCACATCTACATCGACCCCCACAACGCCCACAAGGCTCGAATGAAGCTCCACTACGCTGACCTCACCGATGCCTCCTCTCTTCGTCGCTGGCTCGACACGATTCTCCCGGACGAGGTTTACAACCTCGCTGCCCAATCCCACGTGGCCGTCTCGTTCGAGATCCCAGATTACACGGCCGATGTTGTCGCCACTGGGGCCCTCCGTCTCCTCGAAGCTGTTCGATCCCACATCGCCGCCACTGGGCGCAACCATATTCGGTACTACCAAGCTGGATCGTCCGAAATGTTCGGCTCGACGCCGCCTCCGCAGTCGGAAACGACGCCGTTTCACCCTCGATCCCCTTACGCCGCGTCGAAATGCGCGGCGCATTGG
Source organism: Quercus suber (assembly GCF_002906115.3). NCBI lineage: Eukaryota > Viridiplantae > Streptophyta > Magnoliopsida > Fagales > Fagaceae > Quercus > Quercus suber. The sequence continues at coordinate 59,906 of NW_027069732.1, forward strand.
TACACCGTGAATTACAGGGAAGCGTACGGGATTTTCGCGTGCAATGGGATATTGTTCAACCACGAGTCGCCGAGGAGGGGCGAGAATTTCGTGACCCGGAAGATCACGCGCGCGGTTGGGCGAATCAAGACTGGGTTGCAGAGCAAGCTGTTTCTTGGGAATTTGCAGGCTTCGAGGGATTGGGGTTTCGCTGGGGATTACGTGGAAGCTATGTGGATGATGTTGCAGCAAGAGAAGCCAGATGACTACGTGGTGGCCACGGAAGATTCTCACACAGTGGAGGAGTTCTTGCAGGTTGCGTTTGGGTATGTGGGTTTGAATTGGCAAGATCACGTTGTGATTGACAAGAGGTATTTTAGGCCTACTGAGGTTGATAACCTTAAGGGAGATGCAAGCAGAGCTAAGAAAGTTCTTGGTTGGAAGCCTAAGGTTGGGTTTGAGCAATTGGTTAAGATGATGGTTGATGAGGATGTTGAATTGGCTAAGAGGGAGAAGGTGCTTGTCGATGCTGGTTTCATGGATGCGCAGCAACAACCATGATCAGCTTGGTTCCTTCCAATTTTGCTTCAGATCCGCAACAATGGGGGTTTGGAAATGATTCTGTTTATGGGGTTCTTAGAGTTGATATATTTTCAATTCAGTAATTTATATCGATGGTGTTTTTAAGATGTTATTGTTATCATGTTTTGCATTGTTTGAATATCTGTAATTCCATTAATTTGATTGTAGCAAGTCCTACACTTGTTCTTCTTATTCTGCTTCTTGGAGTCACAATGTGGATGGGATGGATAAGATCATTATTGTACTGGGAAGGTTGAGAGCTTGCAATTTTGAAAATTGGAGCCTTTTTGGAGATGCTGGATCTGATCACTTCAATTTGCAGTAATGCAGTTCATTTATATATCTTTCTACATTAATCCAAATGGTCAAATAAGTTAGTAAAATGGTTTGTGTTAACTCCGTATCAACTTCCCGGATCAATTAACATGTTAACTCTTTTTTCTTTTTCTTTTTCTTTTTCTTTTTTTTTTTTTTCATTTTTGTTAATTTCTTCTCAAATGATGTGTCTGCGGTTCAACTTCTTTGTCCACAGTATTCTTTTTATTTTATAATATTGTCCACAATATGCTTGTATAAACGTGTAGGCATGCTGATAGAGAGATTGATTTCAGTTTGTTTTCTCATAAAGATTTCCTAGAAAATAAATCATTTTTCAAAAAAATATTTTATAGAAGATGAATTGAAATTTCGTATGTTTTGTAAAACCTTAAAACGAGTCGGAAAAATTATCTTTTGCCTTTTTTATTTAGCTTGGCGTTAGATAGGATTGTTTTTTACTAAATTTTTTGAAAAACAATTCTATCTCGTACCAAATTAAGTATCTGTTTGGATACAGTATTTTTGATCAACGTATGCATTTGGCATTTGCATTCCTTGGACCCCGTTGCTACAATAGCCGTCCATTAAATGCCCAAAACGTGTAGCTTTTTTTTTTTTTTTTTCTCAACGCACCGTTTTAATAATCCTTCATGCGTGTACTGTTCTCATGACCCACATCTGAATGCACTGTTTCGGTATTACACCCATATCATCACCCACAAAACACACAGAGAGAAGCAGAGGATCACATATGAGCTCTTCACCAACATCGGACTGGGTTCTCTTCGTTGGAAGGAAGAATACACCAGAGGGAACCTGATCTTCGTCAGCGTCAGACTGGGTTCTCTTCCTCATGGATTTCTCTTCTAAGCTCTTCGCCGGCATCAGACTGGGTTGTCTTCCTTTGTGGATTTCTATGGTGGTCGTGGACTTCTCTTCTCGAAGATAGGTGTTAGGGTGGGAGAGGAGTGAAAAAAAAAACAAAAAAAAACAAAAAAAAAACAAAAACAAAAACAAAACAAAACGCAACCCTTAAATACTTTTAGCTAAGCTACAGTAGTCGGCCCTACAAATAATTAGCTAACATTTAAAATTATTTGCTGCAGTGTTTTCAGTTTTCAACAAAATCAACGGTATCCAAACAGGCCTTAAATAACATTAGTTAAATGATAAATTTTCTTTGACCAATTATTTTTTGATACTACCAACTACAGGAAACCGGGGATAACTATATTCACATGAAGTTTTCCTTTAAACAAACAGAGTAACTCCAGTTTTTACTAGCTTTGGTACTTGTTTGATCTTAGGAATCTGTCTTGACAGCTCGAAGACACAACCCAAAGAAAGAGAGATCCAATTATCCTGATTTGTTGTTACCTTCACAGTCCTTTTCTTTTGCTTTTTTATTTTTTTTTTTGTTTGAGGCTGAAGAAACTGTAAAGAAGCATTATAGAATTATTATATTTGTTGGTGGCAGACGTGGAAAGAGGTCTTCTTCCTTCTTGAAGAGTGACTTTTTTCATTCTCTTTAGAAAAAGCCTACTGAGCTCCACAACTGAATAGCTTTTATCCTACATGCTGAGCATCAATAATCCTTAAATTTTATATGATGAAATGCTTCATAGACTCAATTTTATACATGGGTTGTCCGATACCAGTCAGACGTGTAATGAAGCCACTCTGGTTAGCCACTGAGGATTAACCTCAATCTGAATCAATAAAAATCCTTGTAACTACATACAAGAACAAAACTATCTATTTTCACTTGGCTACTGTTTTGTTTAAATCTCTTGGCAAAGAAGAAGAAGATGAAGTAGAGCTGATTTCTGAGTCATCAGTGGCAATTGTAAATGGTTTGACAGATGAACGAAGAGATTCTGGCCCCTCTGAAGCAATTCTCTTGCACAGTGCATCGCAGTTACTAATAACCTCTGTTAACCTTCCTTTAAGTTCTCCAATGTCCACCTGCAATGCATGAACTGCATGCATTTTCAAGGTAAAAAGTCAATAGATGTACACAAGCAATAAGAAGGAGGCCCAGCATCTGAAAAGTTCTGGTTAATCTGTGCTCCCTATGATGCAAAACTATGGTCCACATGCGACATGGAACTCAGATTCCACATTCAGTGGGTCCATCATGCATTTGTGATTGTGTGATATTCTGGAGCCAAATAACGAGCAGAAAGTGACATTTTGTCTGATCAATTACCTTCTGATAAATGTTGTGAAGCTGTCTTCATTGCTGACACTGAGAAATTAAAACGTTGTAGAAGTTTAACTGCCAAAGCATCTGCAACATCTATTTTGTTTTCTATCTCTTCCTGTAACAATTATACACAAATTACATTGTGAATGTAGTTTGAAAAAAAAAAATCTTAGTTTTATAAAGCAGTAAGAATAGCAAACAGGTTAATGATGCCAATATCTAACAATCCTGAATACTAGCACAACAGATCATAACAAGAATAGGAAATGAGTTCAGATACGTGCCCCTAAATGCACAGTTTTCAAATGAAAAATAGTTATTGGGAAGAGCAATTACTAGAATCTCTAGAAAACATTTTTCTACAGAGGTTCACCACCTTCTACATGATTGACTGGGTTGGCACAAAATAAGAATCTCAGAAAGATTGAACTTTTACCCAAGCATTTTTATCCACCCACTAAAGCATCAAGACTAAGCCAAAATCCAAACCAATCAGTATCCATTCAAATCCAGCTTTAACCTTAGGAATCCGAATAGAATTTTACTTTATACAGTAATTGAAAGTAGCTTTGAATTCTTCTATTCCAACCGAGGATTTGACTATTTGAACCATTTTATGATTGTTGATTGACCATTTTGCTTTTTCATGTCCATAAATAATCACCAAACTAGAAGTTAGGCCTTGGTGCGATGGCAAGTGCCTTCCACCTAGAGCAACAAGCTGCAAGTTCAAGTTTGGGAATTATCTCTCTAAAAAATGGGTGTGGGGGGAGGGCTTGAGGCTATCTACCAATCACCTCTCCCAGAACCTGCAAAAATGAGAGTTTTGTGCATTGGGCAAGACCTAGTTTAATTAATCACCAAACCAAATGTTTAAAAAGTCTTTGAATTTGCAAAACCTTGGTTTAAAGCTGAATTTAAATGTGAACCCGCCAAAATATGAGTTCCAAAGGATCTTGAGTTAGATCAAAATCCTTTTTTTAATGATTATGAATCAGATCTGGATCCTATCATCATAGTGCAGAAACCAACTTGAATCTTAATTCAAATACAGATCCATGTAGAATAAATCAACTGGATCTGAATTAGGGTCTCAAGGATCCTCTGCAGATCTGATTTATCACATGCCTTATGATATTGAAGTCATCTCCTTTTTCACTAACCACTGCTTGTGAACTCAAATTTTTTTAACGGCAAACCTGCTTTTTGCTAATCATTTGAGTCTTCTGCTCCTGCCAATCACGGTACATCGAGAAGAGCTCCACCAGCACCTTAGGATTCACAGTAGCTATATCAATCAGAGAAAATAAAGTATAGTAATTAGTCTCGCAATCGAACCACATCTGGCCTAAAAAGTGATTAATAGCATTGCAACTATATAACTGAGATAAATAAATACCCAAATACTCATTCACAGGAGCATGGTGCTTAATGAATTTGTGGTCAGTTGGTGTGTGGAATTGACAGATATACGAAAGTGATGGCTAACTTCCTTCTATGCTTTGCCTTCAAAATCACAAATGCATTCTAGCAGGATGTGGCGTCCTTGCTATTGTTTATGTTTGTGCGCCATAATAAGTGAATACTTCAGACATAAATTCAGAAAACCATTACACACAATGTGTGACCCGCTTTCAAAGATCATACTTGTAAAGGAGTTAGTACAATCTAACACCTTGACTTTTGATACAAGAAAGCATTATTTTCTTGTGGTTGTTTGTTCATTTCTGCATCTATTCAATAGACCACTAACAGGTTAGAACTTAGGAGGCATTAAAATTTTAGTAAGAGGAACACCAAAGTTCTAGTAAGAACAACAGCTTTTTACAATCAAAGTATAATTATGAGAGCAAGGCAAAGGAGTTCCTAAAGCAATGATTGAAAAAGAGGAGAAAAAAAAAGGGGGGTTGGAGAGGATGATGTAAAATAAGCAATCCTGATGTCTTTTTCATTTAGCAAATCATCCAATGAATCAGTAATAGGTTTCACGAAACCCCATATGTGCTGAACTAGGACATTGAGAGGTCATCTCACAAACCATTATAAATCGTCAACCACTCTCACAAGTGAAAATGATCCTCTCCATTTGAAATTGAAATAGATCCATTCCATTCTATGTTTCGAATCAGATATTATAAAAGCTAACGGTATATCCACTGCTATACATTGTTAGATACAAAAAATAAAATCTCAACGAGACGGACAATCCTCACCAACAGATAAATCAGCTCAACCAACTAGGGATATCTCATATCAGTTGCTTTGCTTTGGAGTAATTAACAATTTTACATCCCATGGTTATTCACTAAAAGCTCTAATTTTGAAGTCATTTTGAGAATTGAATTCATGTGGGGGGGGGGGGGGGGGGGGTTTGATTGTAAGAAGTAAAAAAGTAAAATGTGGGTTTTCCTTTTCCATGCAGGATTAACTTCCTTCACTAGTTATGGCTTTAGCATATATCTCATATATCCACAAATCAGTGAAGAATATAAAGAGAGCTTATTTATTTAGCTATATAATTCGACAGAAAACCCACCTGGAGCCGAAGAAGACGAAGGTTTCCTCACCAGTATGTCAGTTAAGCTACTCTCAGCCGGTGGTGACGTTAATATTGGTGTTGTCTACAAATTACGCATCAAAAACAACTTAGGAAAAATAATAAGAAGAAGAAGACAACATAGTATCATAGAAGAGAACAACCAATAAAATTATTAAATACAAAACCCCTAAAAACAAAGGGAACAAAAGACATACTAATTTGAGGGTTTTGAGTCTCTCCAAGATTGGATCTGCGACCTCGGATCGATCGGACACGGTGGTGATTTCATCGACCGGGCCCTTCATAGTAAAATAGACGTTAATATAACGATTGGCATTTAGATTTAGTGGAGGGTAATCTTAGAAATGTATGGTGAAATTGAAGAGCTACCTGTGAGCTTGAGAGTGTGGATTCTGAGGTACCCATTTCTTTTCAGATTACGATCGAAACTCAGCGTTTCAAGAAACTGTGTCTGTGTCCGGTCGTCACCTCACCTAATGAGAACGGAGTCTGCAAGTGCTTTTGCAGCTAACTGCTTCAAATGTGGTGAGATCCGAAATCGCCCCGGATAGGTCCCGGTAAAACGTCTCGAATCGACTTGACCCGATACATGACGGGTTGTTTGATCCATAAAACGACAGTTGTATAGTTTTTATCCATAATGGTCGTCCAAGACCAGCAACGTCCAAAATAGTTTTCAGAAAAGAGAAAAAAAAGGAGTATGCACCACAAACATAAAATAAGGATGTCCAAACATGTCGTTAGTCGTCCAAAGAAAACACGGTTATCCATACCATGAGAAGGTATGGATGATTAATAAACACTTGTAAATTTCTGAACATTTTCCACAGTCTTAAATGGTTAGACCACTAATCTTCATCTCGGAACGTAGGGTAAATTCTACAAAATTCGCTCCACTCTCTCAACTATGTCCACACATCTTCCATGATGTGAGTGACACCTAACAAATATATCCACTCTAAACTCTCTATAAAAGGGACCAAGTCTCATCCAACCAAGATATCTTCTACAACTCATCCACTCACTACACTTGTGTTCTAAAGAGAAAACTGACTTAATTGTTGAAAGGTTCTTGGCCAGTTCACCCCAGTCAACTTTGATAGTTTCTTTCTTCCTTTCTAGGTCATTCAACCATCGTTGAAGCCTAGAGCATTTAGCCTACTGATTTTTGAGCATCATCAGTTATTAAAAGAAAAAAAAAAAAAAAAAAAAAAAAAAAAAAAAAAACACAACTACAAACCATATATTATATATACCTTTGTTTACACTCCAATTTTTTTTTTATCATTATTACTTTATAATTGTCTATCATTTTTAAATTCTCGTATTATTGCAAGTCATTGATGTTGGTGATGGTGTAATAAAAATCCATAAGTCCGTGTCACATCTCGTCCATAAGTGTTGTCCAAAGAGAAGGTACCCCTTGCTCGTCCATGGCGACCTCGTTCGTCCATCCTTGAAGGACGGACGAGGTTGTTGTGTCCTAAGCACTTCGAACCTTAAACGTGCGTATTTTCGCCAGGTGTGAGAATAGACAAACCATTGTAAGCCATGTCCAACCGTTGTGAAAGGCATACCCATAATGTAACTTTTATGGCGGTTATAGAAGTTGTCTCCGAACCTTTCGTACTACTCAGCAAAAGAAACGGTTATCAAATAAGTAACCGCTACCCATATGCTATATAAACGATCGCCAACAGGATGGTAGGTCATTCAGATTTTTCCAACTTTTTTGGAATTACAGAGACTAACTTTGTCATCGGAGGATTCTTGGCCAGCTTCCACCTATCTCCTCTGATTCTGTGTTTATTTTCTCAGGACTTACCACAAAATCATCAGCATCCGAGACTTTCAGCCCACTGGTATAACAAAGTTCATCAGTTGGCGCTGTCTGTGGGGAAGAAATTTGTCATTCTTGAACTTAATTGATTGAGTTCTGCGATTTCTTTCTCTGACAAAGGGTTGAAATGGTTCAGACAAGATCAAGGGCCACTAGTCCAGGCCCTCAACAGAGCAGGGATGCCTCAAGCAACCCTCATCGCGACCGTCAATCGGCGCCCACCATGCACCCATCTCCTGTTCAACACATGCAATCTATGGCCGCTGCTATGGCGGAGTTAACCCGCCAGAATCAGGAGTTGGTGAGACAACTTAATTTAAGAAGGCAGCATCACGAATGGGGCACTGAAGGACAGGCCCAGAGTCAAGAAGATGGAAGGAATGTTGAACTTAAAAGCCAGTCAAGGGGTACCGCTCCACGGAGGGTACCTCATTTGGAGAGGAAAATGGACCAAATGAGAAGAGTTATGGATGAAATGAGGGAGAATATGAGGAGAACGAGCCCTGTAGAAGATTTGGTTCATAGGACTGATTCCCCCTTCGTGACTTCCATCAATGCTCACCCTTTGCCACCCAAGTTCAAGATGCCTTCATTAGATTCATATGATGGAACGCGGGATCCTTTCAATTATATTGCCACCTTCAAAACTACCATACACCTTCAAGGGGTTCCAGATGAAATAATGTGCAGAGCTTTCCCTACTACCCTCAAAGGACCTGCACGAGTGTGGTTTAGCAAAATACCTCCTAACACAATGACATCCTTCGAGGAGTTAAGCAAGTTGTTCGTTAATAATTTTATCGGAGGGCAAAGGCACAAGCGTTCCTCGTCCAGCTTGTAGACTATAGAGCAAGGAGAGAATGAAAGTCTGCGTTCTTTCATCACGTGCTTCAACAGGGAGGACCTGACCGTGGATGAGGTAGATGACAAGCTTTTGTTAGCAGCTTTCCATAACGGGGTTAACTCTGACTTGTTCATACACAAACTTTATGAGAAAGAACCTCAGTCCATGGCTAAACTCGTCCACTCTGCCCAAAATTTCATGAACGTAGAAGACGCGATCATAGCTAAGAAGAGGAAGAGAGCTGAAAGAATGGAAACGAACCCTGTTCGTCATGCTGAACAGGGTTCTCGTCCAAAGAAGGGTCGAATAGAAGAAAAAAATGATCGAGATAATAAGAGGCCAGGTTCTTCAGTGCGGAATCAACAATATACCCCTTTGAATGTGCCACTTGAGCAAGTTCTTATGCAAATCAAGGACGATCCATCCTTGAACTGGCCTGAGAAAATGAAGGGAGATTCCAACAAGCGCAATAGGAACAAGTACTGTCGCTTTCATAGAGACCACGGGCATGACACGGACGAGTGTTTTGATTTAAAGCAACAGATTGAGAATCTCATAAGGCAAGGGAAGCTGAGAAATTTCTTAGGACGAGACCACAAGGATGAAAAATTGAAGGGTAAGGTAGAGGAATCATCACGACTGCCACTGGGTGAGATAAGAGTTATCATGGGAGGAAGTTTGGCAGGACAGTCGTCCAAGTCAAAGAAGGCATACTTGAAAGTAGTGCAGAGCGTCCAACTTTCCGGACAATCACCAGGTGTTAGGACCACGGACGAGCAAGCAATCACTTTCATGGATGAAGATGCCAAGGGAATTCACCACCCTCACGATGATGCTATTGTCATCACCCTAGTTATTGTTGACTACACAACTAGAAAGGTGTTGATAGACAATGGGAGCTCAGCGGACATTCTGTATTATCCAGCTTTTCAGCAAATGAAGGTTGGACGAGACCAGCTCCGTCCAGTTTACTCGCCTCTAGTGGGTTTTGGAGGAATGTAGGTACAACCTGTTGGCACAGTCACGCTGCCAGTGATAGTGGGGATATATCCGCAGCAGGTAACCAAAGATGTAAGCTTCCTTTTGGTAGATTGCTCATCTTCTTATAATGCCATAATTGGAAGACTTACTCTGAATAGTTAGAAGACAGTCACGTCCACTTACCACCTGTCAGTCAAATTCCCCACGGAGTATGGGGTAGGACAAGTACAAGGAAACCAATTGGCGGCAAGGGAGTGTTACTTGACTATGCTCGCCATGGACAAGCAGCAGCAGACGATGAGCATTGAGGAAAGGAGAATTGTGGCTGAACCCATTGAAATGTTAGAAGATGTCTCCTTGGATGATAGCAATCCTGAAAGATGTACTAGGATTGGTGCAGATCTAAAAGAAGAAGTTAAAAAGGACCTCGTCCAGTTTCTAAGGAAAAACATTGATGTATTTGCCTGGAGTCATGAGGATATGTCAGGTATAGATCCCAATGTCATTACTCACCGACTAAATGTGTGTCCTTCCTCCAAGCCAGTATGACAAAAGAGAAGAGTGTTCGCCCGTAAGAGAGATAATGCTATTAAAGACGAAGTTCAGAAGCTAATAGCGGCGAAATTTATACAGGAAGTATACTATCCAGACTGGTTGGCCAACGTGGTAATGGTTAAAAAGGCGAACGGCAAGTGGCGGATGTGTGTAGATTTTACTGACTTGAACAAGGCTTGCCCCAAGGACAGCTTTCCGTTACCGCGCATTGATTAACTGGTGGATTCTACTTCAGGCCACAAATTACTTAGTTTCATGGATGCTTTTTCAGGATACAACCAGATAAGGATGGACGAGGCTAACCAAGAGAAGACTTCTTTCGTTATTAGCCAAGGCTTATTCTGTTATGAAGTAATGTCCTTTGGCTTGAAAAATGCTGGGGCAACGTATTAGTAACTGGTTAATCACATGTTTCGTCCTCAGATCGGACGAAACGTAGAAGTCTATGTGGATGATATGTTAGTGAAAAGCTTGGATGATGAACAACATCTGGACGACTTGCAGGAAACCTTTGACACACTTAAATGTTACAACATGAAGTTAAACCCCAGAAAATGTGCCTTTGGGGTAGCCTCAGGAAAATTTATTGGATTCATGGTTTCACATAGAGGAATTGAGGCGAATCCGGAAAAGATTAAAGCGATTCTGGATATGAAGCCTCCGCGGGATGTCAAAGAAGTTCAGTCCCTTACCAAACGAGTTGCTGCTCTCAATAGGTTTGTTTCTAAAGCTACTGACAAGTGCTTGCCATTTTTCAAGGTTCTTAAGAAGGCATTCGAGTGGACAGACGAGTGTCAAAAAGCCTTCCAAGACTTAAAGATATACCTTGTCACGGCTCCGTTGCTAAGTCCTTCTGTGATGGGTGAAGAATTGTTCTTATACCTGGTAGTGACCCCTCATACCGTGAGTTCAGCATTGATAAGGGAGGAAGGAAAAGAACAAATGCCAGTCTACTATACCAGCAAAGCTTTGAGGGGAGCAGAAGGACGATATCCAATGATAGAAAAGTTAGCTTTCGCGCTAATAACAGCCTCCAGAAAACTAAGGCATTACTTCCAAGCTCATGTCATCAACGTCATGACGGATCATCCGCTCAAAAAGGCAATGACCAAGTTGGAAGCTGTAGGACGATTGATTCAATAGGCTGTCGAGCTCAGTGAGTTCGACATAAAGTACCAACCAAGGCATGCCATAAAAGCTTAGGCACTAGCAGACTTCATTGCAGAGTTTACCCCAACCCATGATGATATAAGAGAGATGGAAAATAAGAAATGGATCGTCCATGTGGATGGTTCATCTACATAGTATGCAAGGGGGATAGGTGTGGTTCTACAATCTCCAGAAGGAGATAAACTAAAACACAGGGTTCGCCTGCAGTACTAAGCTACTAACAATGAAGTCAAATATGAAGCTCTCCTCAAATGTCTAGAATTGGCTAAGTCTATAGAAGCGAAGTCTATAGTTGTTTTGGGAGATTCTCAGTTAGTCATAGGCCAAGTGAAAGGGATGTATGAGGCTAAGGAAGAACGAATGAAGAAGTACCTTAATAAGGTGATGCGCCTTATGAGAAAATTTAAGGAAGTTAACTTTGTTCAAATTCCGAGGGAAGAGAACATAGAAGCTGATGCCTTGGCAAAGGAAGCCTCAGCGAATGAAGCCGTGGACAAGTTCAATGAAATTCAGTATATGCCAAGTGTAGACATCCCAGAAGTACAACAAATGGAGAGCAGACGAAATTGGATGACTCCAATTATATCATACTTAAAAGATGGACAACTCCTAAAAGAGAAGGACGAAGCTAGAAAGTTAAGGGTAAGGTCAGCCAGGTACATACTTATGGACGAGGTGTTGTATAAAAGAGGCTTTTCACAGCCTTATCTTAGGTGTTTGGCTCCCGACGAAGCAAACTACATATTGAGAGAAATCCATGAAGGGGCGTGTGGCAATCATTTGGAAGCTAGATCACTCGTTCACAAAGTCGTCCGTGCAGGATACTATTGGCCAAATATGTAATCAGATGTCAAAGCTTATGTTAAGGTCTGCGATCAATGCCAACGATTTAGCAATATCCCCAGCAACCATCGGAGTATCTAACCCCAATAACGGCCCCATGGCCCTTTGCGCAATGGGGACTAGACATCCTGGGTCCTTTTCCACTAAGTGTAAGGCAAATGAAGTTCCTCATGGTTGGTATTGATTATTTCACCAAGTGGATAGAAGCAGAACCCTTAGCTAATATCACACAACAAAATGTTAAGAACTTCGTAAGGAAGAACATTATGTGCAGGTTTGAAGTGCCTAGAGTGCTGATATCCGACAATGGACGACAATTTGACAATGCACTCTTCAAAGATTTTTGTACGCACTTCGGGATTCAGAATCACTACTCCTCCCCAACTCATCCATAAGCAAATGGCCAGGCTGAAGTAGCAAACCGATCATTGTTAAAAATAATCAATACTCGGCTTGAGGGGGTTAAGGGTGTATGGCCAGATGAGTTATCAGGTGTGCTCTGGGCATATAGGACGACAGTAAGAACTCCGATAGGAGAAACTCCTTTCAAGCTAGCCTATGGAACTGAAGCAGTCATACCTGCAGAAGTGCACATGGCCAACCATAGGGTGACAACCTATCAGGACAAAGATAATGAAGAGCAACTCCGTTTGAACCTGGATCTAATAGACGAGGTGAGGATGAATGCTGAACAGAGGATGGCAAGGTACAAAAACCTTATGGCTAGGCAATATGATGCGATGGTGAAGCCAAGGCGATTCAACATAGGAGACCTCGTCCTGAAGAAGGTATCTTTGGCAACAAAGAATCCAGCTCATGGGAAGTTGGGGTCTAATTGGGAAGGCCCTTACAGAGTTATCAACTGCAAAAGACAAGTATCTTATTACTTGGAGGCCCTAGACGGGAGGAAGTTGGAGCATCCTTGGAATGTTGAGCACCTGAGGAGGTACTACCAATGAAAATGCCAGCCTGGACAAGTGTGAAGACCATCTGTATACTTATCTACATAAGTCTATTTACCTGTTTTTAGTGTTGCTTTGTTATTATTATATTAAAGTCATGGACAAAGTTATGGTTTGGTTTGTATTTATTTTCCTAAAAAGGCATAAACTTCTAAGTGTATGCCTCGTTTGTGAGCAATATTTATGCAATGTACATAATGTTGTGTGAATCACTACCATGTTATTTCTGTACAAATCAACCCATGAGAAGATAAAAAAGCTCAAAGACGAAAAAAACTCTCTGGACGCAGAGATGTAACGTCAGCTTGTCAGAAATTAGGACGTGCTTGTCCAAAGTAAAGGCCAAGGTAAAACCCTAGACTTTGAGCAAATCTCAATGCCCTAGGCATATTCGTCCATATAATGGACGAAGTAAGACGAGGTAAAACCTTATACCTTGAGCAAATTTTAATGCCCGAGACATATTCATCCATATGATGGACGAGGTTAGACGTGCAAATCCATGACATGGACGAGGAAATATGCTTATTCATGCACCAAAAACATTCTAGCGCATGGACGCCAAGAATGTACTAACACATGGACGAGAAAAACAAAAGTCTTGACCATTATTAAACGTTAGAATCAGCCAAACCTAAGGACGGGTAACGCTGATAATTATCATTTCACATGAATAAACTACACTTAGTAAAATTTTGATAAAAGTGGTTCAAGCATATATGTGAAATGTAGACGAGCTAAACAAGGTATGCATATATAAGAGAAATAGCAATCATTAAATTGTTTCAAAAGGGTGGACGAGAAACGTCCAAACACCCTTACAAAATTAAAACTGTTTTATAAAAACTCGTCCTTAAACATGGATTACATAAAAAAAAAAAAAAAAAAATGGATGAAGACATAAACATCGAAATATTTTTTAAACTGAGGCATCAACGTTGGGGTCGTCCTGAGATTGGGTCGTGGCATCGCCCTCTATATTGGCGTCTTCAGAGCCGAGGTGAAGGAGAGAGCTAGTGGTGGCAGCATTCAAATTGAGTGCAATAGAGCTAAAGTCTACATTAGGAAACTTTTCAATAGCGTCCATCCTAAAATCTTCAAACCCTGCTGCATAGTTGGTATCCAAAATATTAGTGTATTGTTTAGATGCTTTGAATTCAGCCACTGCATCTTCATTTGCCTTGGAGAGAAGAATGCTATGCTCGTCGCTCTTTTTCTGCAAGTCTTCAAGACGAGCATCTTTTTTCCGCAACACTAGCCTTCAAATCCTCAACCAAAGTTTTTAACTCCCTCACCTCGTCCATGGTTTTGGCAGCCACTTCAGCCCATTGTTTAGCCTTGTCCTTCAACTCCTGTATCCTCATCTCTAACAAGATCCTCGTCTTGTCCAACCCTGTGGCCTGTCTAGACGCTGCTATAAACTTTGACATGCCCTATAAAAACCAACAACAAATAAAAGTTAATAAAAAAAAAAAAAAGGAGAAGGAGAATGAAAATTTAGTCAAGACGAAGATAAATGTTACCTTGAAAAGGTCATGGACACCAGAGTGTTCAAAATATTTAAGGGACATGTCATAGCAAACGTTTATATCCTCCTCAGAAACAGCATTCTTGAAACGTTCCTAGGCCAGGTCTTCATTTTCAATAATATTTGAAGGGACCTTATGGGAAGGTTGAGATGAGGTTGACACAGTTTTAGACGATGGAGTCTTGGACGGGGTGGACTCAACAGGAGTAGACGAGTCAACATCAAAGACTTTGGCTGGCTGGTAGGACGACGGAGTAGGCTTAACCACTTGGGACGAGCCATGCTTGGTCTTCTTGCCATGTCTACTAGGGAGATTTTCCAAATCCAAGTTTTTGGATAGAGTCTTCCTCTTATCTCTAGCCAATGGACAAGCTTGACGTTCAAGCTCAAGACGAGCCCCCTCAGCACTTACCTCATTTCCCTTGTTACCTCTCATGGTTGCCATTCCTATAAAGAAAAAAGACGAAGAGAGTTTACTTTGACACAAAGGAAAATAAAAATAAAAGATGAAGGGAATGTTTGGAATTTGAAACTTACTTTTTCTTACAGTAATTTCGTGTGCAAGTGCTATGTCAAATGGGTTAGGGCCTAACCCCCACTTGGCAAGTCGTCTAAGATTGACCAAGGAATGAAAATCCCTGTCTGTGTGTAGATGAGCCCTGTGGACGCGGTCACGATACAGCTTACTCAAGGCAGGTCGTCCAACGGCTATAATAAAATAAAGGGAGGTTAAATAATAATAATAATAAATAAAAAAGAAGAGGGGGAAAGCTAAAGGACTTACCCTCAGGATGAAGGTTCTCTAGGTCCCTAATAAAACAACTAAATGTATCTCGGCCAACGTTTACGGGATTTCCAGCCTAGAATCCAGAGACGAAGAAAAACTCCGTCTTCCATTTTCTGTCAGACGAGACCAATGATTTCACCAGTCTACAATCTTTACCTCTGGCCGTGAATTGATAAAAGCCAGGGGATTGATGAATTTCTGAAGGTTTGTAGCAGTAGAGGAACTCGTCCACAGTAATAGGACGGTCCCCTCCAAACACTTGCCTCCACAAAATTTGCATAGAGATAATCAATCTCTATGCATTTGGGTTGAATTGACATACTCCTAGACCTAATCTAACTAACAATTCTCTGGTAAAAGTTTTTAAAGGAAACCTAAGACCTCCTAGAAGGTAAGCCTCATATACACCTATCCCAAAATAGGGATTACAACACCACTCTCCACGGACGGGCAATCTAGGATTAAACTCGTCTGAAATTTGGTACCATTCCCTAAGGTTGTTTAGTCTTTCCTCGTCCATCTTAGAAGGAATATCTACAGCACAACTATATACAGTTATCTCAGTCTCATCCAGAGGACTAAATGGAGGGATGGAGGACGAGGTACCTACCTGGGACCCTGAAGTTTTTCTAAGTTGTTTTTGTACTACTTCTAAGGGAAGCCCAGGGACCCCTGAGACATATTTCTCGTCCGTGATGTTTCCCCCACTACTGCTACTGGTGTCACTAGAGTTATCATTACTCTCGTCATAATACTCATCTATAGCTTTCTCTGTACTATCGCTTGACGAGGAGATAGTTATTTATGACATTTTTTGAAAAGAAAATTTTAGAAACCTAAAAGACGAGAAAAGAGGGAATACTTGGCTCTAGGACGAATTGAAACTATGGACGCGAGGAAACTCTTAAACGAGGCTCTAGACGATGAATGTCAAGGAAGGAAAATCTTAGAAGTGTGGAGGGCAGTGGAGGCATTCCACTATTTATAGATGGCTGACCTAAGCATATGAAATGACGCAACCAACCAAATGATGACACGTGGTCTTCGTCTCGAAAAAATGAATCAATGAGACTGGTCACCATTGAAATGATGACACGTGGCATGCTAACACTAGTTACTCACCCAAGTAATGCAAAATCACATCTTTTCCTTTAGTCGACCCACATGGATGAGGGGGCAACTAATGGTGTAATAAAAATCCATAAGTCCGTGTCACATCTCGTCCATAAGTGTCGTCCAAAGAGAAGGTACCCCTTGCTCGTCCATGGCGACCTCGTTCGTCCGTCCTTGAAGGACAGACGAGGTTGTTGTGTCCTGAGCACTTCGAGCCTTAAACGTGCGTATTTTCGCCAGGTGTGAGAATAGACGAATCATTGTAAGCCAAGTCCAACCGTTGTGAAAGGCATACCCATAATGTAACTTCCATGGCGGTTATGGAAGTTGTCTCCGAACCTTTCATACTACTCAGCAATAGGAACAGTTATCAAATAAGTAACTGCTACCCATATGCTATATAAACGATCGCCAACAGGATGGTAGGTCATTCAGATTTTTCCAACTTTTTTGGAATTACAGAGACTAACTTTGCCATCGGAGGATTCTTGGCCGGCTTCCACCGGTCTCCTCTGATTCTGTGTTTATTTTCTCAGGATTTACCACAAAATCATCAGCATCTGAGACTTTCAGCCCACTGGTATAATAGAGTTCATCAGTTGTTTTTTTTTTTTTTTAAATCAAACTATCTATTTGAGTATTGAACAAATAATACAATAACTTGTTCCCATAATATATATGTGTGTGTGTGTGTGTGTGGATGCAAGAATTCAACCTGAGCTTAATTACTTACTTGAGGACACAATTAATTTATATTATGGGCTTAAAACAGTCTGTAGTGGGAAATTTGAACAAGAATCCAGAAACTATCTCACTCTCACAAAAGTATGCAAAAAAGTTATTATTCATATGAATTTTCTCTATTACAATTCTCACTTTGTGTTTCACTCCCCTTTCTTGTTTGTCTTCTTTTCCTTTTTATACTCTTCCTCCTCTTCCTTCTTCATCCTTATCCTGTGTTTGATTCTCCTTATTTTCTTCTCCAACATGTGTCATCGTAGGTGTTACTCTGGTTTGGTTGGGTAGCCTTCTATCCCATCAAGCTCTTCTTTTCTTGAGGTTATGATGAACAAAAACTTTTGAGACTTTTTGTTTTATTCCGATAAGTTATATGTTGCATTAAATGCTACTGCGTCAAGTTGATTACTGTGAATTTATCAGGAAGATTCGGAGGGCTTCCTCGGACGTTATGCGTATCTCAGTGGGATGCCTTTTGTATTTCGTTTATGGGCATTTACCTTGGATGGTTCAGGTGGTCCCTTCATTCTTGGACTGTGGATATGGGCCCCGTTTGGTCAATTCCTAGGGTTTTGGATCTTAGAGGTACTTTTGATGATCTCTTGTTTCGTCTTTTACCCTTGTTCCTAGGTATGCTTTTTCGTAGTTGAGCTTCATTTCTTGGAAAGGCGTACTCTGGGCTTGTCCCGATCTAAGGACCAATGCTTACTTGAGTTTTAAGTGTCACATCCCTACAATACACACGCGCGCACACACACACACACATTGTAACTTGTCTATTTTATAAATTGAAATGACCTGTCATGATAGCATTCATGTGAAGATGGAATTTTAAAATTATTCGGGAACTACTAAGAATATCAATCTTATGTTGTTTGTAGTTTATGTGCTCAATCCTCGATATAAGTTGAGGTGTATGAATTTTTGGTCTAGGTAATGGTATGATAGGGATTAGGGAGCAAATTCAAAAAATACAACTAAGGTGCAAGATGCGTTGAATATATTTTATGGTCATTAATAATCTATTCAGGCAAATTTCTCAAGGGGGGTAAGGGGTTAAATGGGTGGTCTATTTTCAATCTCAATAGTCTACACCTATAGTTGATACTAATGTGCAAGATGAGGAATTAAGGTATAATAATATTTTTGTTTATTACCTAGTAGAAGAGGATAATTTATATTGTAAATCAAAGGTTGAATTGATATTTACAGGATGATTGTGAAGATTCATTGCATAATATTTTGATATTTTAGATTTGGGGAAAGTGAATTTATCCGAACATTGAATCGCTACACAAGCAAAGTGAGATGTGTTGCCTATTCCTAATTCCATTTTTACTAGGGCTATCCAAACTCGACCAAAACTTGCCTACCTGCCAAAACTGTCCGGCTTGGAACCAAAACTCAACCAATTTTCTAAGTGCGAAGGCTGGCGATGGTTGAGGAGTTCAAAATTCGACGAGTAACAGGTCCTGTGGCTATTTTGGAGTTCAAAACTTGACATAAATTGATTCAACCAATGCAAGAGCATAAAGCTCATTGGAAACCTTTGTTTTATGTCAACTAGGGTTGTCCAGAGCACTTATGGTCCCAACCCACCCGCCTAAGCTGACTGACTCGATTCGAAAACCACCAGATCCGACTCATGTGACAGTCAGCATCAGTTTCCAAAGTCCCAAACCCAATTTTGGCAGGTCGGTTGGCGATTTGTTGCATTGAAACCCAATTCAACCGACCCGAATGATTCCACCTCCAAAAGGGCGTTAATATCTACCGTTTGAGGAATTCCTCGGTCAAATCTTATCCAATTCAGTGAGATCATGTATAGATTAGGCGAGCCAAACATGATCGGTTTTCACCTAGATTTGCCAGATTTTCAGCCAAATCTCGTCCAACCACCATCTAATGAAAAATTGACTAATCTGACCAAACTCTTTGACTAATTGGCGGTGGGTTTGGAACATGTCCACTCAACTTGGTCGGGTCAATTATGGGTTGGGCACAAACTCGACCCGGACTGACTCGTGGACACCCCTACTATCAACCATCAGCCTCCCTTTCTCTCTCAACCTCAAATTGAGAAAGATCTCAACCAAATCTGTTGAGATCTCTTTGAGTTCCGATGAGATCTTGCCAGATCCAACTAGATCTAACAACCAAAACGACCATCGTCTCACCACTTCTCCTTCACCAGTTCCGACTGAAACTAACCACTATCCATCTAAACCAAAACCAACTCAACCCATGGTTAGTAGTTGTTGGCAACGAGTATCTTCATTTGCCACCCGATGTGAGCGAGTTGGTTCCAAATTAAGCACAAACTTAATCCGGACCTAACTGTGAATAGCCCTAATTATTACATCAACATCTCATTTTATTATTAGGGGTTTCATCTTAGATCCATTAAGAAGATCATTCTCTAAAAAATGTTGAGCCTTTGGTTATGCACAAATTAGTTATAGTTTCAACGTAATTGTTCCTCAATCGATTTTCAAGAGACAATGCATGAAGTTGAAAATGTGGAAGTTGCATAATTATGGCTTTGAAATAATGACTTGAATGACTCAAAAATCAAAACAATAGATAAAATTTAGGAGTCACAATCTATGTTTTGAAATTTTAAAGGTAAAATAAAAATGATCACTAATAGTTTGTTTGTGATTCGCTTATTTTATTGAAATTAAATTTTTTTTGCTGAAATTACTATAAATAAAGGTAAATATTAGTTAGAATAATACAATATAATCTATGAATAGTATTAAAAAATACAATGAGACTCATAAATAATAGTAAAATAAATTAGCAAAAAATAAGTTAGCTAAACAAGCATTAATGCAAACTATAATTCAATTAATTGAAATTTATGTTTACCGACTTGCATTATTGGGCTCGAGATAATATTTTGGGTAAAGCAATGGGGCCATGGGCCCATATGATTATGAAGAAGTACGAATCTCTGCAGCCCGATGATTAACCAATGTACGTGGCGACTTCGTCAACGCAAATCATCATAAAACTCCAAACGACGTAGTTTAGCACGTTGCCCGAACCATAAAAAGTTTTGGAACGTGGCCGTTCTTTCCATTTCATTTTATAACCTTTTCTATCAATTTACTACACGTTGCGCTCCCACTCTATTTATAACTCTACTTCCTTCCAACACTTCCATCTTCGTTCAAAACCGTTAAAAATAAACAAAATTAATTTTCTCAATTTTTATGATTTTATCTCTCTCCTACCTAGGGCTTCAGTTCAATCCCAATTTCGATTGAGGTTTTCCATAATTTTTACACAGCAATGAGAACTCGTAACTCGGAAACCCCTAAATCGGCGGTGAAGAAAACCCCGCCGCCGAAGAAATCCGCCTCCAAATCGCCTCCCGAGTCGGCCGCCGCAGAATCGGCGGCTACTACTCCGAAAACCGTCCAGACGGTGAAGCGCCCCTCCCCCGCCACCAAAGCTAAGCCGGTGAAGAAGAGCGACACCACTCCCAGTCCGAGCTCGGCGTCTGATTTCAAACCTGAACAATCACCAAGTAATTTTCAAATATTTCTCTATTTATTTATTTATTTATTTATTTATTTTTATTTTTTTGTGAACTGAGTTTAGTTTCTAGGTTTATATAAAGAGCAAAAGAAAGTGACTTGGTGGTAGTTGCGTTCATAAGAAATCAGCTGAATCAATTATCAAATAGTCCAATTAGGATTCACTGAGCAGAACTAACCGCAAATTGGGTTTGATTTAGGAGATAGTAATGGATATATCATATAGGGTCTAGGTAATCTTAGCTTAAAAGACAGGTTTGCACCGCCTGTGGTGGAGCAACTGTCAGCTAGTGATAAAGCTAACACTTTTTGTAATAGACTTGTTGCTTCTAATATATAAGTAGCCCTTTCTGACCAAAAAAAAAAAAAAAAAAGACAGGTTTGGCCTTTAAAGTTTATCCAATGAGCCAAATTTTAAACTGATAATCATCACTCTGTTGGGACCAAAAGTGATAACTAAAATTGCTTATGTATTTTGGCTTAAATCTTATGCTTGGGGAAGCTTAATGTCTATAATTATAATTCTGATAATTTTAATGTTACTGTTGAAATCGTAATATTAAATTGATGGTCTGCATAATTTATGCGGTTTTGCAGTAGTAGGTGAGGAGCCCAAAGCATCAGCTGATGCTGCTCAGGTAACAGCGGGGACGAAAGTTGTTAGAGTGACAAAATCAGTAGCAAAGAGGACCCCGGGAAGAACTAAAATGCGCACTTTGGTGAGAGCTGTTATGGTGCAGACACCCAATTCTGCTGAATCTATGAAGTCAAATGTTGAAGAATCTCAGGAGGAGGGAGATGTAGTGGTTATCAGTAAGGAGGAATTTGTCGTTGAAAATGTAGTGGAATCTGGGAAGAATGAAGAAACCTTGATGGAAGTGGAAGAACCGGTTGTTGAACACATTGAAGAATCTGTGAGGAAGGAAGGAGCCATTGCGGAAGTAGTAGAACCTATTGTTGTTGAATGTGCTGGAGAATCTGCACAGAAGGAACGAGTCACAGTGGAATTGGAAGAACCTGCTGCTAAAAATGTTGTTGAGGAGGAAAGCGTGATGAAAGTGCAAGTAGCTTCTATTGCAAATGTTGTCGTTGATTCTTCAAAGCAAGAAGAGCCCATAGCTGAAATAGTTGTGAAATCAGTTGAGAATGAGGAGACCACTGGTGCGAAGGAGGGGGAGGAAGTTATGGAAAAAGGAAATGATGAGGAAACAAAAGATGCTGGAGATAAGGATGAACCCAATGTTGAGCATGTTAACATGGAACAAAATGTCATAGAGAAGTTTGGAGGAAAACATACTCAACCTGTAAAGGAGTATGTGATTGATGATGGAATGGAGGATTACAATGATAGAGTGGACCTTGGAGAACATGGGGAGGAGGAACTTGTTGAGTATGATCCAGAGGAGCCTGTTGAGGATGATTTGGAGGAGCCTGTTGAGGATGATCGAGAGGAGCCTGCTGAAGATACTGAGGCATTGGATGAAGAACACAGGGAATTAAATGCTGTTGCGAAGGAGCGTAAGATTAAGAAAGAGCATGAGATATTTGTTGGTGGGTTGGATCGGGATGCAGAGGAGGAAGATGTGAGAAAGGTCTTTGAGAGGATTGGAGAGGTAGTTGAAGTTAGGTTGCATAAGGATCCATCTACAAATAAGAATAAGGGGTATGCATTTGTGACGTTTGCTAATAAGGAGCACGCAAAGCGAGCTTTGTCAGAAATGAAGAACCCTGTTGTATGTAACTATTCATAGTTTTTGTTATCAATATTTATACTTTTCATTCTGATTCCTTTTTGTCCTCAGATTCATGGAAAACGATGTGGAACTGCACCCAGTGAGGACAATGACACATTGTTTATGGGTAACATCTGCAACACATGGACAAAGGAAGCTGTATGTATCAAAGAGTTAGTATATTCATATTAACTTCTTAGGCTAATGTACTGATTCTTGATACTAAATGGAATGACAGATAAAGCATAAGTTGAAAGAATATGGTGTGGAAGGTGTTGAAAACATAACTCTTGTCCCAGATGTTCAACGAGAAGGGTTGAGCCGGGGTTTTGCGTTCCTTGAGTTCTCTTCTCATGCAGATGCCATGCTTGCATACAAAAGGCTTCAAAAGTCTGATGTTATTTTTGGCCACCCTGAGAGAACTGTCAAAGTAGCTTTTGCTGAACCTTTACGTGAACCTGATCCAGAGGTCATGTCCCAAGTGAAGTCTGTATTTCTTGATGGGCTTCCACCACACTGGGATGAAGACCGTGTTAGAGGGTTGCTTAAAGGTTATGGGGAGATTGTACGAATTGTCCTGGCCCGGAATATGTCAACCGCCAAGAGGAAGGATTATGGATTTATTGATTTCTCTGCCCATGAAGCTGCTGTTGCCTGCGTTGCTGGTATAAACAAAGCAGAACTTGGTGATGGGAAGGTATTTCTTTTAGTTTGATGTGTTTTGATATATCAATCTTTGAAGTATTTATCTTTTTGCTTTATTCTTTTTCTCTCTACTTTATGCATATATCTTAAAATATAAAATGGTGGATCAATGATAGGCACCCTGGAACTATATAAAATAGACTGAATGGTTTTAAAACAGACCAGGTAAGAAGAAGGAAGGGCAGAAGGGGGGGTTGGAGGCAATATGCGTAAAATAACTGATCTATACATACATACGGAATAAACATGAGACAGTCTGGATTTCTGTTATATTTATGTTTTCTGCAAGATTTTTATCACTCATATATTTGTAACCGTGTTTATGTAAGTGCTTGGTAGACAAGAACAATAGATTTTTGCCTAATTTATTGTTAGACTCCTATTGATGTAATATTAATAAAGTGCGTTATGTTGTTGTCATGTAAACTGCTAGATGAAAGTGAAAGCAAGGTTGTCAAATCCTTTGCCTAAAACACAGGCTGTGAAGGGTGGAATGTGTGGTGGATTTCGAATTGGCCGTGGCGTTGGTGGAGCAATGTCAAACTTTGGTGATTTGTTTGTTTATTTATTTTTGAGAATTGAAGCTTTGTTGACATTTGTAAGTATTTTTCATTTAGTTTCCTGTTGCTTACAGGAAGGGGGTTTGGGCGGGGGGGACAACCCTTCCACCGTGCAAATTTCCAACGAAACAGGGGTTTCTATCGTGGTGGACGTGGTCAAACTGGTAGAATGAATTTTTCGAATGAGTATGATTTCGACAATCAATATGCTGAGTTTCATGGGAGACAATTTACTGGACGAGGTTATTTGTCGAGCTCATTCTTTTATTCTCACTTTCTGTCTGTCTCTCTCTCTCTCTCTCTCAAAAAAAGCACATACAAATAGCTGCTCTCTCAGTTTTAATATGTGTGATTATTCTGCAAAAGCAGGGGGAAGAAGGAATTCATTTAGAGGTGGTAATTATGCGTCTGGTTCGGGAAATACAGTTGCTGCCCCATCAAGGTCAAATCTTGATCGTCCCTGGCATGTTGCCCCTGATAGAGGCCGTGGGATGCATGTTCCTTCTAGGAGGCAACCATATTCGCCAGAGGGACGCTTGGACAGACCTTTTGGGAGGCATTATGATGACCCTTATCTTTATGATGATAATTCACATGGAATGAAACGCCCATTTTATATGACGGCAAGTTTCTCTTTTTCTTTTTGGCTTCATTTATTTTAATATAAATTGCGTGTTTTCATAATCTTAAATGACTTATATAATATTTCTCACTTTTTGAAACAATGCTTCTTGGTTTCAGGACCATGATCCTGATTACATGGAGCCTAGTAGGTTTCGCCAACGTTTGGATTACGCTGATCCAGCAGCTTTCCGTTCAAATCGCTATCGTGGTATGAATTCTATGTTCACTGGTGATATTTATTTTTCTGGGCATTCTCATTTTTTGAGATTGATAAAAAAAAAATGTTTGTATGTTTCAGATAATTATGGACCTGGCAGCAGTAGCTACCCTCATGATTATTATGGCCCTGATGTGAGCAATCCCTCTTAGCTTATCGTATTTGACTTTTATATTGACAACTTAATGATGTTATATTATAAATTTACTGTTGCAGTATGGTGGAGCTCCATATTCGTCTTTCTATGGGAGTGACCGCCCATACGGTGGTGGCTACTACTATTAGATTATAGAACCAGTGGTAATACAATGATTCCATCTCTAATTTTTAATCATGGTAGTGTTTTCTCTTCTATTAATGTTTGAAAGGTTCATAATTGTGTTTAGGTGGGCTTGGAAATGCGGGATGCACTTTATCAGTGATGAACAAGTGACTTGCTGCTAGAAAGAAAAGTTGAAGTAGCACTATATATTTCCTGAATGTCTTCGTACTACCTTTCCTCCTATTCCTTTCTACTATTTGGTTTTCTCTCTATGAAGTTTTTGGTAGAATTATCCTGAATGTTTCTAGTTTAGGCCGTCTCTTAAGGATCTTTTACTAAGAAACTGATGTATTTCTGTATTATGGAGATTGAATGGACCTGCCCTTTAGGCTTAGATATGAAAAGATTTGAGGATTTTATGATATGAGCTGCTGTGCTAAAGAGCAACAATTTGCTTCACGCTTTGTTGATGATACTAAATTCTGATGTTTATAGAAAACAAATTGGGTGATTTACTTGAAGTAACAAGTTCAGATGAATCAGATTTAGGTTTTAACCTGTTATTAGTGGGGATGCAGAGGTTAAAATTTTAAAATGCAGATGAAGGCTCTTTGGAGAATACCTCTAGTGTTTTTCTGGAGAGAGAAAGAGGTTTCATATTTTGTACGCATGACAGAGGATTCATATTGTTTTGATAAAGTATTAAATAAACAATATTATTGGAGTTACTTATGGTTATGGATTGGGGAGGATCTTCTTCTTCTTAATGTCTGCTTGAGTAGAAAGGAAAGGAAATTTGGGGGTTGGGGATGGTCATTTAACTGTGTTGTCCTTAGTTACATCCAGTTAATCTTTGCGGTATCTTGCTGGTTGATGAAATTGTTCATCTGAAAGTTGCCTCTGCATTTTATCTTACAAAAACATGTTGCCCCTTTATAGAATCAAGATTTGAAATATTTTGTTTGATGCTTCTGTGGCAAACACAAGTGGCAGATCTGGTCAACTATAGTACTTGATCAAGTTCAATAGCATGTGTTCTCTTTCTGTGGGAGAGATCTCTGTGGTATTTCTACTTAACTTGCATCATTTGGTGTGGTTAAGATCGTAGTTGATTTTTTAATTTAAATTTTTTGGTGAGACAACAGTCAGAAAGTTTTTAAGGTTTAGTTGCATTCTAATTTTGATTTTTACTAAGGCATTGGCAAGTAAAACAATATTGGCGTTCCATTGCGAATTGAAGTTTGATAGGAAAAGAATCTGCTTCTTGAAGTTAAGATGGTTGAATTGCTTTCCTAGTTTGTTGGCATTTCTGGTGGTGTTATATGTGCTATTTCTCTGTTCCATTGTGAATTGAGGGCATTACCTTGAGTGGTTTTGGTTTTTAATTGAAACCAGTCGGTTTCCACTGTATTTCCAATTGAGCATTAGTGAGCTAATTGGTTTGAATTTCTCTGAAAGTACAATAGCCTCTATTTGTGTTGTTAGATGTTATGATTCTATAGATTGTTTTAGGATTGGTTACTATTGGGCACTAAGACATAGGTCATTGTGTTTTGTCATTTTTAGTTGGTAGTCATAGGGACTATTACTAATGGAAACAGAGACCATGGATATTGCAATTGAATCATGGGTTTTAGGAGACTGTCTTAGGTGTACTCTGACAGTTTGATGCAAAAATGAGTTTGGATATATGTCTGTATATCTCCCCTTTGAAAATTATGTTGCTTTCTTTTTTTGCTTCATTTACTAATACTAGGTTTTGTGGCCTTTTAAAATTATATGAAAGATCTTTCTTAATTTAAATTTCATTAATAGATTACCAATATCTGGAGTGTGATTAGGGTTGTTTTGGAATGGTAATTTCTAACTTCTCAAGTCTGTCTTATATTTTTATTGTGCTGAATTTAACCAAAAAAAACTTTGTACTTCAATTTCACAATGAATGACACATTATCTAAAAACTAACAAAGTGTTTTTATTACTTGCTGTTGGTGGATTCAACATTTTTTTTTTCCAATTTCACAACAAATGATCCATCATTTCAAAATTTGACCTATAATGACTGATAATTATGAACTTTTCATTTCTCCATATATTGAGGCTTCTAGAAATATTTTCCCTCAACTTTCCTCCTTTTCATCTTGTCTGCTTGCCATCCCTGAATGCTTGATGCAAGGGTGGTTGTGTGGAAAAATCATGTAGAATTTAGCTTCATTTGATAGAATGGGAAAAGTTGAGGTATCTCTTGTGGTGTTTTCTGAAGATTATGATATGCCTTGTATAAGGCTATAAGCTCATTGAAAATATTTTAAAAACATGCATTTGGTTACTTCTTAAAGTTGGTGTTTCATAATTTTTATCTATGTTTAAGTGGATGCTTGACAGCAATGGCTCCACAGCTGAGCAAAATGGTAGAGCCTCCTTGCATGGCACTGTAGAATTAAGAGTGGCTTCTTGGCTACATATTCCAGGTACTTAGACCTGTGCATTTATGACAGCTTCTTGCAAACCTATTGTATGTTTGGCTGTTGGCTACAAAGTGTCCTATTTAATTAATCAAGTGCCCCAGTCTAATTTTTATCTGCTCTGATGGATTCCAAGTTTCAAGATGGTTGTGATGCCTACTTGTAGGGTTTTCTTATTATTTCTTCATTCTTTTTTTTAACAAAAACATGTGTATTGGGTGACCTAGCTCAGAGTTATGCCAGTGTTAGTCTCCACATCAAAAAGCTGGATCAGTGGGCTATTGTAAAATAATGAAAGTTGAACTAGCACCGGATATTACTGCTATCTTGGTATAAGTTTTTGAATTGATATATAATCTGAAGAATTTGGCCGATTTAGAATTTAATTAAATCATCTGAAGAATATAATCAGCACTGCAGATGACCAATCATTTCAGCCATGTACTAGAAAGTTCTCACTCTAACCTTCCCCCTTTGCTATCAACATAACTATCTGGTTCGAAATGCTGAAATTTGTTTCTGATCTACCATACAAATTACATTGTACTTTTTTTAATGACCCATTCATAAAAGTTTAAATCTTTATGTAACAGTTTAGTCAAAAAAAAAAAAAAAATCTTTATGTAACAGTAGCTTATTTGAGCCGCAAGACACAATTCTCTAGAAAAGTCTAAGCTTGAGAAATGGATCTACTGTCACAAAAGTCCAATCGTGGAAGTTATATGCATCCTATCTAAAGATATTTCAGTACATGTATGGTGTGCGACGGCATTTTTGTTCTATGCGTATTTTTCATTCTTCCTTGTTATCGTTACCTAAACGTGATGTGACATTCAAATAATATGAAACTCTAATTTGACTTGAACATGAGTTTTCGGTTTGGGCCAACTAATCTTGTATACTGAATTAATGCGTGCAATAACATGGATTTTTTTAAGGTTGATACGATCTGTTTTAATGGGGCACGATTGAGCAGGTTGAGTAATTGAGTTGCCTAGAAATAAAATCTGAACATAAATACACAACTGTGGCTTCTTCCGTGTATTATGTAAATCAATTATATATCAATGGCCTTGTGATCTAATGATGATTCCAATCCCACTTGTAAGCCAAAAAAAAAAGTACTTTCTTGAAATGGTCTTGAGGTTTGATATATGACTGCAAAATTATACAGGGATCAACTGACTGGGGAGAGAAGAAGATGAAGAAAAAGCTAAACAGTCATTTCGATTGATTATCTATTATTATATCAATCTTGAAAACAATTGTAAAATGCAAATGAATGGCCCTGGGTTTGTGGTGTCCTCTAGCTATGCTATCTGTGTCCTTCATCTCTGCATTGCCTGTGAGCATGATACATGTAATGTATTCCACGCTTGTTTTTGAATCCCCAATTATCATATATATCTTAAAATAATAATTTTAATTACACAAGCCCGTGTACCTTGATGTAAAAAGAACTAAAAAGATATGTATGCATAACGGTATAAGCATAGGAAAAATGCTGATTTTTTTTTTTTAAATATGGCAAAAATATACTATCTGTTCCTAAAGCTTACTTAGTAAATGCTTTTAGTCTCTAAAATTTCAAATGAGTGCTATTAGTCTCTAAAGTTTAAAAAATGATCTCAATTGGTCATTCCATCAACTACTGTTAAATTTTATTGCTTATGTGTCTATCAAAATAATGATTTGTTATTTTTTATTATGATGTAGCAACAATTTTTATTATGAACAAATTTCATGATGGGGCAAACCCACCACCCTCCAATCCCAAGTTCTCTCTTCCGATCCCAGTGGCCAGTGCCTCATGTCCGCCATTCACCAGTGCAATGTGGATGCCTAGTTACTTGGTCTCAGCTAAAATTTCAGTAATGGGCCAAGTAAAAGTTTCTCACAGAGAAGCGTGAAGGCTAAGATTTATGAAGAAGAAAGTAGTGCCGCAAATAACAAGAACGGAGAAACCGAGAGACAGCTCCATGAGAGAAGAATGAAAGTTGTATTCTCTCTTAATGATAATTATAAATTTTCAATATACAATCCCAAATTCAACCTCCATGAAATAAACTCAACTTCCATAAAGAGCAACAAATCCATATTAGACAAAGATCAACCCAAGATCTAAGCTTGAATTACGCAACCCATTACAAAACATTTCCTATGAAGACCAATAACCCTAGCTACGACAAATTAAATCTGGCTACAAATCTTGAAGTGGTTCTCTTTGGAAACAAGCTCAGCCATAATAAATCACAAAAAAAGAAAAAAGAAAAAAGAAAAAAGAAAAAAAGAATTAGGTCTTGCATACTTGAGCTAGAAAAGAAAAACTTGAGATGACAGATAACACGGTGGCTTTGCTTACATATAATTTGTTAATAATAAAATTTGTTGCCACATCATTAAAAAAAATTGACACATCACTACTCCACTAATGGAAGTTGAATAAGGGACTAACAATGCTCATTTTATAAACTCTAATGACCAATAATGTTCACTTGAAACTTTAGAGACCAAAAGCACACAACGGATAAACTTCAAAGGACTAACATTGTATTTTTGCCTTTTTTTTTTTTTTTTTTCCTTTTTTCATGACAGATAATACTACTTGATCACTGCTCAATAAAAAATTTGAGTACTGTCTGCCCTCAGGTGAATTTCCTTTCGGCTTTCTTTTTACACGGTAAGAAAAAAATGTTTAAGCAAACAAAAGTAAGATTTATAACAGCAAAGCTTCCTATAGAATAGCCTACTAGACATAACTATGAATAATTAGCATATCATCTCTGTTTTGCCCATTTCCGTAACAAAAAATTTGGGCACTGACCTTGTTCTATAATTCTTCTTCCATCCTTTATCAAATCGGCAAATCCTACATTTACAAGCTACTTGATGGTACTATAGCGATTAGTCCCATGCTTGCCCCAGTGATTCTTAAGGTCTACTGGAGCAGACAAGTTATGACCATCATCAATAAGCCGACAAAGTAGTTTAGAAAAGACACTACCACTCATCTTCCGGCCTCCTACACGGGTGCGGCGCTTATTCGGCACATGGGGCAGTGGATACATCGACATCTTAGTTGTGCAGCATGCCGATTGCCATCCACCATTTCCCCACTTATAGCATTGCTGAACTTCTCCAGTGCAAGAGCAAACGGGCGCTGGCATTGTGGACTCTTTAAAATTGAACTTGTTCAAACCCGATTTAGTTTCCCACTCAAGCTCTGACATACCAAGCTGACTGTCTATCCCATTGCCACCAAAATCATGCTCGTCTTTCCATTCACTTGATGTGGAGGTAGTAACCTGCTTTCTTGCATCTATGGCACCTCTCCTGCCCTTTCTGAAAGACTTGGTGATCCCAGAACCTACAGCAGAAGTTGATAATGCATCACTTAGAGGAACATTCCTAGTAGATAATGCAGCTTCAGACAAGTGATGGTGCCCGTGTTTTGGTGCAGGAGAGATTCCATTTCCTAGCGAAACTGTGATTGATTTATCATCATTCATAGAGCATTCTCTGAAGTACAAAGCATTAAGAGCATCATAGCTTTCCAATATAAGTTTGTGTTCAGCAATTGCTGCATCCCGCTCCTGGATTGCTCTGTCCCGCTCAGCAAGAGCTTCTTCCTTTTCAAAAAGCACAATTTTTAGTTCTTGGATAGCCATATCACGTTCTTGGACAGCAACATCCTTCTCAGCCACAACGGTCATGTACGTTTGCATCAAATGCTCCTTAGTCACATTATGACAAAAAGTCAGTACAAATCCAGTTAATCACGTCTTCTAATCCCATTTGTCATAAATCAGAGGCTGATATGTAAACCAAAAGCTCACTCAGCTATAAACAGCTTTCATACAGATTGAATTTTTACATATTTCAAATTAGGAAGAACTTCCATGTTAACAACAGTGATTCTTTTGAAAAGCACCGACTGTATTTGGAAGCATATATAAGAACCAATACAGGGAAGTAAAGATCATACCATCAGCAGCTACTGTAGAAGTCAAAGCTATAAATCCATCCTCAAACATTACATTTCTGCAGCAGTAAAAGGCATAAAATCTTAGATCAAGGTGGAAGAAGAGGATGCCTACGACAGGGTTGACAAACTCAAAAATTATCCCAAGGACAATGTTTCTTTAGTGCTTAAGAATTTCACAAGTATAGGAATTATTCAATGATACACAAATGCTGTACTATTGAGCATTCCAGTTAAGTTTCTCATTGCAATCACTGTCAAGCACATCTACATTATACCCAAAAGGACTAGTCAAGTTACAATTATGGCCAGTTTGGATTGAAGGGGAGTAGAGGGAAGTAAAATAAAGTTGAATTGGTTAGAAATCGGTTCCGTTTCCGACCAACTCTACTTTACTTCTCTCCACTCCCCCTCCCTGCCCCTCAATCCAAACTGGCCTCTAGAACTTCTCGTAATCGTTATATAACTCAATTCAACTTAGCATAAAACCAAGAGACTCAACACACAGTTATCAAACCCATTCCACATAATCCAAGGTATTGCAATCACAGCCTCATATAATCCTAGGCCTAATATTTTCACTAAAATAACCCATTGGGCACCACCCTACTTCACACGTATATTTTTTCCTAATATTGTTTCTTTTATTATCGGTTTCTTTGTTCTGCAGCTGCTATTATAAACAAGAAAGAGACCCCCCAACACCACCAAGTTTAACATCAAAAGTCAACAGCTTATTAGCTAAAATCATAACAACACTGGGGACCTTGAATTTGCAATATATTGGCTCCACTGCAAAAACCTAACAAATTCTCCCTTAGCTTCTCTCTATTGTTGTTATAATCCAAGGTATTGCAATCACAGCCTCATATAATCCTAGGCCTAATATTTTCACTAAAATAACCCATTGGGCACCACCCTACTTCACACGTATATTTTTTCCTAATATTGTTTCTTTTATTATCGGTTTCTTTGTTCTGCAGCTGCTATTATAAACAAGAAAGAGACCCCCCAACACCACCAAGTTTAACATCAAAAGTCAACAGCTTATTAGCTAAAATCATAACAACACTGGGGACCTTGAATTTGCAATATATTGGCTCCACTGCAAAAACCTAACAAATTCTCCCTTAGCTTCTCTCTATTGTTGTTATTTACCCATATTGCTCTTTTTTTATTTAAAAAAAAAAAAAAATCAGATATCATTTCACTTCAATCTACATAAAAAAGGAAAAATGGGAAGACATGATAGGAACAGTTAGAAATTACACATATGCAAACAATCCATTGACAAATGATAAATTCATAAAATACCACGAAATCATTATTAGAAAAAAAAAAAAAAAAGCATAAGGATTATAGTCAAGCTCAGAACTAAGAGTAAACACAATGATAACTATATAGTACATAAGAATTTTTCCTGTATTTAAATTTCCTCAGATCATGTAAGAGTTTGAAATTTTAATACTTACAGCACAAAAAGATACTTATAAGGAACAACTGAATGTACAAGAATATAACAATATAAACTATATTGAATCTTATTCAAATAAAATTTGTAATAATTTTTTTTTTAAAAAAAGTGGGAATTAGGACACGAAGCTTACCAGAGAGAAACAAAGAGTCAAGACTCAAAATAGAGAAGAAACGCGGAGTTGAAATTGAAATTTTTTTTTTTTTTTTTGGGTTCTTCTTTGAAAGTTTGGGAGAGGCGGTCTCTCTACTCTTCCTAGGCTCCTAGCTGTTTGTCTGTCTGTCTGTCCATTTTGACAAGTTAAGGTTTATTAAGGAGGGGCGGCAATACGACCACGTTTCAGCTTTTTCAGTCTTTTAAAAAATCATGAAAGAAAAGTAATGTAATGTAATGATATCAAACTAAACTATACAAGAGTACAAGAGCATCGTTTTGATCAGCGTTGCTGCAAGGGAAGAAAAATCATAATAATGACTCATGACTCATGACTTATCACACACCCTCTCATTCCTCCAATCAGACAAAACAAACGTACCACTTTGAGAAAAGTCTACGGACCTGTTAAGCGTTAACTCCATTTTTTGTTTTTGTTTTTTAGTGTTAGTCTTTATTATAATTAAAATTGGACCATTTCGTGCATTGCAAAACACGTGGTCAAGCACGGTGTACTTTAAAGAAGCATTATCAACGACGTATTCCAGCGAGTAACGTGCGTTTACCACCTCATTAGTCTTCTTCTTCTTTTTTCTTTTCTTTTTTTTTTAAATACAAAATTTGTATAAATAAATGAATTTTGTCGGTTGTTGCTGGATCAAATTTTTCTAAGGTGGTCATTATAAAACTTAAATTTTATAATATTTTTAAATCAATTAAAAAATTTTGGGCTTTTCATTTTTGTTTGTAAAGGCCTAAATATATTGTGAAGAGAACTAAAGTTTAAGAGAAAAATTTTGTTACAAACTTAGTTATAGCTTAAGGCTATAATCTCACTAAATAAATTAACATGACTGTATATTTTGAAATCTAACTATTGAATTGCATATTTTTTATATTTTTAAAACACATGTTAAATTTCATGTTAATCGGATGTTATTTACTATTTAATCTATAAACCTATTTTTTATGTATAATTTTAGATTATAAAAACTCAAAATTTAAATATTTGATTGATGATATAGCTATTGATATTTGATTTTATTGATATTTTGTAAATATGGAGGATATAAAAAGAAAATGTAATATAATGATGAATTTGTCAAAATTTATTCAATAAAAATGGGGCTAAAATGCAGAATTCGCCCTCTAATTTTTTCATAATTCATTTTAGTTCTCTAACTTTGTTTTCTTTCATTTTAGTCCTCTAAGTTTCAGATTTATTCATTTAATGCATTTCTGTCAACTTTTGTTAAAATTTATTGGAAAAAAAGTAGAAAATATTTTTCAATCATTAATTGAATATTTTTAATTAAAAAAATTTGAAGAAAAATTTTAAAAATTAGAAAATTAACCACAACATATAGCAAAAGTTGATGGAAAAATTTTAATTGAATAAACTTAAAAATTAGAGGACTAAAATGAACAAAAAAAAAGTTAGAGGACTAAAATAAATGTTGGTGAAACATAGAAGGTGTGTTTTGCATTTTATTCAAAAAAATATTAAGTGAAGTTATGGCCTTAATCTACAACCAAGTATGTTGCCAAAAACTGTCCAAAGTTTATTTATGTTGGGCCTAGAAAAATTGAGGGTGGTCACAATTTTTTTTTTTAAGATAAAAAAAAATCATAAATTTTTTAAAATTTATATATAATAATTTTTTTTTCATCAATGTAGAGCTACCCTTGGTTTTACTAACATATGCCTTTAGGGCATATATTAGTAAATCATTTTAAATTTTTTTAGGGAAAAATGAAAAAAGTGATTTATTTTTTTGATAACTTTTTTAATTTTTCATAAAAAATTTCTTAAAATGGTTGATTAACGTGCACTTACCAACTTTCACTATTCCATAATAAGTTTCTTAAATGCATACATTTTTTTTTTTTTTTGAGTGCATACATTAATTGGACCCTAGATAAATAAATTAAATAAGCTAACAAGAAAGAGTAAATCAAACGCATGCTTATAGAGTTTTTTAAACATGTTTATAATATATTACATAACCAGAGTACCACTATAAAATGATTTAACATTTGTAGTAGTTAGTTTAGGGTTATAATAAGTATTATTGTTTTCTCAAAAAAAAATTTGGGATGTTTATCTCACATTAGTTGTGTGTGTTAGAGTTTTAGTCTTTATAACCCCAGGCTAGTACTACAAATATTAGATTTTTTTTTTGTAGTGGTACTCTGGTTATGTAGTATGTATATTACAAGTTTGTTTAAAAAACTCTTTATATTACTTTCATATTCGTGTGTTGTAATAAGTATTAATATTTTCTTAAAAAAAAAAAAAACCACACTTTGCACTTGGGTAACTTTTTGTTTCGAGCCCATTCTTTTGTATTGGGCCATATTTGCCAGGCAAAAAAAAAAACCCTGTACATGCCCAAATCAATAGGGTCCGGGAGAAAAGCAAAACCCCAATTCAAAGTATTGCCAAGAGGAATCCCAGTACATGCTACTGTAGAAAAGAATCTATGACCATAGAGTTTGTCACATGGCCGACAATGAGAGATAACGGACCCAACTAGTCGAGGCCAAGTTTTAAGGCCCAAATCAACAGCCTAAGCCTGCGATGGAGCCCAAGGGTGTGTTTACAGGGAAACTCATACACACAAATGGAAGGTAAGTATGCTACAAAGGTACATGTCAAGTTCATCTTCACACCGTTGCACCAATCACCAACTAGTAGGCTTATGCCGTAATTATTGTGCCATAGCCTGTATTTCATCTTGCAGAGTAAAGAATCCTCTATTCAAAGACTAAAATTATAACTATCTTTCCTCTAATTACCAACTCATGTAATAAGGCCCTCGCCTACAAAGATAGATCAAGAGCTTATTATTCAAGAGACTTTTGTTCTCAAGCTCAGGTGAGTAAGGTATTATAGGAAGAATGATCCCTAATTTAAAGGCTATAAAAAAGAAAAAAAGAAAAAAAAAAAAGGACCCATTCTACTTAGTAGGTAATGAAACCTAAACCCACAGGGGACTAGTTCGATGACCTTGTGCAAATTTATCAATACCTCATCTTCCAAAAAAGCTCAAAAATTCAAAAAGTCTATAGCGAGTAACATTTAAAGTTCCATAAAAAACCACAACATGTATCACTCAACTTATCCTCTCTTCCTAGACATGACTTGTGGCATATTCTTGGAAGTGCTATATAGACCCGGTTTGGATAGCGCATTTAGTTGTGGCACGTTTTCTCCCTTTTTTTTTTTTTTTTTTTTTTGGCTGGCTTTTTGACTTTGGGGACAAAATTCACTGTGCGTGTACTGTTCACGCAATATTTAATATTAAAAGTGGGTCCCACAACACTATTCACACATTTAAAAAATATTTTGCTACAGTGTTTTCAGCAATAATCAGTTTTTATCAACTTTCAGCAACAATAAGTGCTATCCAAACGGACCCATAGTATGACTTACTTGTGGGATACTCTTGAAAGTGCTATATTTGTTGTTTGGATATGAAAGGAAGGTTGTGTTTGAGCAAATCTCAAACCTTGTAGATTTGAACAAATCGTTAGATAGTTCTTAAGTCCGTGCCAGTTAGGGTTTAGGCCATTAACAATCAATAAGGAAATATACAATACTCAATCTTTACTATTTATTTACAAGTAAAGAGAAATATTCACCTACTCATGTTGATTATTATAATTTGTTATTTTGAATTTGGGCTTGAAATTGGCATGCAAGACTAGTAGTGACCGAAAAAGTTCAAATGCTTATTTTTGGGAGTATTATTCTCAAGTCATCTTCCCTCTTCTTTCAAAGGTTCACTTCATTGGTTATTCATCATCTACGTGACATATGTCTAGAGTACGATTAAGAGGATAAAAAGAACCCTACATTTAAAAATAAAATAAAATAAAAACTTTTTTCTAAATGATTTTTTTTTAAAATATTTCCCTAGATGCAATTCTTGTTGATAATTGTTAGGAACTTAGAGCATCTGTGTTGGTGGAGTTAAAAATTTTAGTATTTAACATGAGCTGCTAGTCCTTGTAGTTCATTGTAGCGAAAAGACAAAAAAATTTGCCTTTGGCTCCACTAATGTTGGGCACTAATTGGAGTTTGAGGTTGTAAAATAACTAAAAAGCTATTTTACCACCACCAATAATGATGCTCTTACATAGTAGGAATATAATCCCGTGTCAATGATGATTTACAAAATTGAATTTGCTTTTGTTGAATAATAATATTATTAATATAAAAACAAAAGGAATAGCATAAAAAAACATAGGATGAAATTGAAACTTGAAATTATAGTTAATGGACAAAAATGTTATTTTGACCTTATAATATACATCTTTTATGGAATACGAAAAACCATAATATTTCTATTTCTATACAACGAATCACTTTCATTTCATGGAACAATTTCTCAAAAGACAAATTTTTTGCTAATTATTTCATTATTATATACATTTTACACCGGAAAAATAAAATAAAATTGAAACAAATATACCCTTATTGGTTAATCTACTAAATTGGAAAATTTTAATTTAATTCTATCTCTTTTATATCATTACAAAAAAGGACCTATATAAAAACATAAAGGAAATGAACAAAAACTGTTCTACTTTGATGGCTTTTTATCACACCCAAATCCTAACCATTTTACTTCATTCAACCCACATTATAATCCTTGGTTTCTTGGCCTTAATCTGGAAAAAATTTCATTCTGAAATTCAATTCCAATCCATAGAAAATCAGTCACAAACCCGTTCAGAAAACACACCTTCCTCACACAAACTATAATAAAAAAACAAAACAAAGCCAAGCTGGAAGTCCTATCCTCAGTTTACAATACCTATCCCATTGACGCACTAAAAAAATTAAAAGCCCATTCTAAACAACGCTTAGATATCATCCCACGCGTACGTTCTAGATCTCTCTTTGCACAAGTTGGCGAGCCGCGTGACCACAAAACCAACCAATCAGAAGCCGCATTCCATTAACCACACGGATCGATCTCTCGTTATAAATACTCACAAGGCCATTTCCAGTTGCGTCACAGTGAGGCAATAAAGGTTTTTAAATCAGTGTGAGAATTTAGTGAATTTAACTACTAAAATATCTGTGAATTCAAAATGTCAGCAACCGCAGAGGCTGAGCAACTGGTCGCGACGGAGGTCGCGGTCACCGGAGAGCCCAAGAAGCAGGCTGAAAAGCCCGTTAAGGAGAAGAAGCCCAAAGCCCCTAAGCCCCAAAGGAGAAAAAGCCTAAACAGCCCAAAACTACCGTTCATCATCCGCCATACTTTCAGGTATCTTCAAGTTTTTTTGTTGTTGTTTTTTTTTTTAGGCTAAATTTTCTGTTGGTTCGATAATTTTGAATTTTTTTTTTTGGGTTTTTGCAGATGATCAAGGAAGCTCTGTTGGCTTTGAACGAGAGAAGTGGTCGAGTCCATATGCTATAGCGAAGTACATGGAAGAGAAGCACAAGGATGTGCTTCCTTTGAATTACAAGAAGATTTTGGGTCTCCAATTGAAGAACTCTGCTGTGAGAGGAAAGCTTATCAAAATCAAGGCCTCGTATAAGCTATCGGAAATGGCTAAAAAGGAGAAGGTTACAACTACAACAACCAAGGCTGCAAAGGCTAGCACAGAGAAAAGCCAAGGAAAACCAGAGCAACGACAACAACTAAGGCTGCGAAGAAACCAGAGGCTACTAAAAGTAAAAAGGCTGTGAAGAAAGTCACGAAGAAAGTTGGGCCTAAGAAGACGAAGAAATCGACTCCTGCTAAGCCCAAACAGCCCAAATCAATTAAGTCTCCTGCTGCTAAGAGAGCCAGGAGGCCGTTGCTTGAGTCTGTAGAAATTAGATAAAAATAAGTGGTGTTTGTTTTTAGAAAAATGTTTAGGTCTCTGTGTATATGAAGTCTATGGTTTGGTGTTTGGGTTTGCTTAGTCTCTTTTGGTTGTTTGTTTAGGCATCAATGCAATGCAGAATGGAACTGACTTTGCTTTGCTTCCTTTGTGAAATGGGTTGCTAATTTTTTGAAGTTTTATCTTGTTCAGTCATTCATTGGGTTAATCGATTGTCGGTTACTGGAGCTTATCAAAAAACAGAGGAATAGGAAAATGAAACTTTAAACTGTGAAGGATTACTCAAAATGACTTAATTGATTTGCGTTTGCGTATCTATGAGAATAACATATATCTGAGGATAGCTATTGCTAATTAAACTGAGGTGGAAGGGGAATAAGTGTATTTACGATTCTGCCATGTTTTGGAATTCATTGTCGTTTTGCGATTTGGTAATGCTTGGTGGTGATTTGATTGGCAATTTGGCATATTGTGGTATTCTCCTCGTTCCTGAACACAAATATTTGTCCTTCCTAAATTCTCAACCTCATCTTCCCATCAAGTCATCAACCATTTTCTGTCATGTTTATTCCTGCTCTGTTATTGGGTTTACCTTTTCTCATACAAAACGTCTTTCTTTCTTTATCAAATCCTTATCACTAGACGATGTAAGAGCATCACGGAAGTGTTAATCTACTTTATTTTACTATTTTAAATTAAAAAGTTATTTTATCGTTTATATTATACTATTTTACAATGCTTTTAGTATCTTAAAATTTTATTATTTTATTATTTTATAAAAATATTATTTTTTAAGTTTAAAAGTAAATATAAAAAACAGTTGTTTGGTTTGTTTGTTATCCTGTCTGTGCTCATTTCCTCTCTCTTTTCTATCTCACTTCTTTGTTACTTATTTGGGTTTGATTGTGTTCTGGTTTGTGTTTCGATTGTGGATCGTAGATCATGGATTTTGAATTCAAGATATGAGTTTTTGTTGGTTATGATTCGGTGCGTTTTTAGGTTTGGTCGTGGGTTATTGGTGTCACTGCCGGTGTGGTCATGGGTCGTGGTTGTGGTGCTTGGTTTTTTTGCTTGGGTTGTTGGGTAGCAATGGTGGTTCAGTATTTGGCTATAGCGATGGTTCGGTGTCTGATTTGTGGTGTTGGGTTGGCTGTGCTGTGGATTGCGGTATGGTGAAGTTTCAGCAATGGAGAGACAGAGATGAGAGATGAGAGACAAAGATGAGAGAGACGGAGATAAAATATTAATATTTTCTTTTGTAATTGTACTACAGTGCAATTCACTGTAGCACAATTGCAAAAATTTGCAATACTTGGATTTTGCATTCTTTAATGCTGAGCACTTTGGGGTTTGAAATGCCAAATTCTCTTTATATTTGACATTTTTTCAGTGCTAATGCTCTAGGTGGAGGAGGTAAATGAATGAAAATCCTTCGTACCCTTTTGGTCTTTCAATTTATGCTCTATTGTGTAAATGTATCTAATTGTTTGCATTTTAAACTTTTCTTACTTTATAATAAGAAAAAAAAAAAAAAGGAAAAAAGAAGAAGATTTGAGACAATTTGTAATTAGTGGAGTATAAAGAAGAAGTAGAAATTTTTTATTTGTGGTAAATGTAATGTAGATGATATAATATGAACCACTTCTAAGATCATTTGCCAAGCACATATATGAGTGTCCTAAGTAAACTGAGGGTTTAAAAGTTGAGCATTGTTAGTGTCACAACTTGTGGCATAATTTGTGCCACAACTTGTCTATGTGGTGAGTTGTGGTTGGTGGAGGGGTGATGATAAGTCTATGTGAGGACACTCTTTCACTAACCACAACTCATTACATGGATGAGTTGTGGTACAAATTGTGGCACCAAAATCATCCTTAAAAGTTGTTTGAGGTCCATTTTGAAGNGAATCCATAGGCATCGTTCACAATATATCATCTCAACAATTTTCAAAGAAGTTGTGAATTTTTTTTTGTGTGATTGAACTTTATGACACCTTTTCTGCCCTTTAGGAAGGTAAATGATTGAGTTGGAATGTGTCATTTGAGGTAGAGCTCATTGGCAAAGAGATAATTATTTGTCTCGCTTAATAATCTTTATTGTACAGTTGCTTCCCTCTAATTTAGTTTTTCCTTAAGCTCTTGGTCATATCTACAGGGGATTGTATAACCATCAATGTGTGTTATGTAGGTTTGGCATATCATGTTGTACTTATTTGTTTGAAATATTGCATTTTCTTATTGAACTCTATTTTGTTTTGAACTTATCTGAATAAGTTATGAGATGGAGATAGATGGGAGTATAATTATCAATGTGAGAGAGAGAGAGAGAGAGGTGGTTCTATGAGTATCATCAATGTGAAAGTACAATTGTCAAAGGGTTGTC
Source organism: Quercus suber (assembly GCF_002906115.3). NCBI lineage: Eukaryota > Viridiplantae > Streptophyta > Magnoliopsida > Fagales > Fagaceae > Quercus > Quercus suber. Next base: position 100,855 of record NW_027069732.1, read on the forward strand.
TTTCCATCTTAATATGATAGAGAGCCCAAGTATGCCAAAATGAATGGAAAGGCTTGCCCTTCAGTCCGTACATGATACAACACACGCGCGTGCGCGCGCACACACATATATAGGTATTACTTCAATCTGATGCTCGTTTCAGATCCTGTTAATTATTGCAATTTGTCCCTAACCAGGGGCCTGCTGACTATGAAAATACCAAACACATCTAATTGTGCATATGTATAGTTCATAATGGAGTATTGGAGTTTTAGCTTTGACCTCAATGAATACAAAAAATGATGGATTTATTAGTATCATCTGTTAGCATCAGTGCTGATTTATATAAACAATTTTCACTTCTGAGCAGAAAGTGAAATCACTGACATGATATTGAGTTCTTATTCTTTTGTTGGGAGGAGGAGGAGGAGAAGAAGAGAGAGAGAAGGGGGGGTGGGGGTGGTGCCTAGCAAAACACATTAAAATTTGTGCTGTAGTTATGACCACAGAAATTTTGTGTGCTTATTATGAGATGTGCAATTGTATTTGACTTCACCCTTTTTTGTACTTTCTGAGAAATTGACTTCACTATTTTGGAGTCCTCTAGTGCCTTTGTCCTATAAGAGCTTGGGTCTCAAAGAGCCAAAACTTCCCGAGGAGCCTTGAGGGGTATTGGCACAGTTAGAAGAGGAAGTATCATTGGGTGCAGGGTGGGGTGGTTGTAAGTAGCAACTAGCAACATGCTGAAATTTTATACTGTAGTTGTGATATCAGAAATTATGGACAATGTGGGTACAGTTTCTAGAAGTTTACATTTGGATTTACACCTACTCATCTGTAATGTACTTGTGCTTTTTCACAGGTTGGTGGTGATCAATGACATCTTGGCTTTAGCAGCTACTACCATGTTTTTGATTGCTCTTTTGACAGAGAGGAGCCAACCTTCGATAATATCTGTCTGCTATCTTTGTGTATAACTCGCCAGATGAACTTGGATGGTATAGAGGCTTCTCTTCCCATGCTTGAACTTAGATGTGCTGTGCATATAACAACTTTTTGTAATTTTGTTAATGCAATCTCTAACCGTTAGTTTATTGTTTTCTGCTTAGTTTCTGCCATGGATGGATATAGGTTATGGTAGACAGTCTAACAGTATACAAATATACTTTTTATACTTTTTAGCCCTAGATTGAGTAGGGAGGATGGGGAAGATTATTTTGGATGGCCAAATATTTTTTTTGATATCTTGAATGTCCTGCAATTTATGGTTTTGGACCTTCTAGGGGCCACTGTTTGTTGAATGCTAAAGCTTGCTATGTACTATCAAATAATCTAAAGGCTGTGTTTCTTTAAGTTAGACATCTTGATTTAGTCATTTGTTTATTGCATTTTCTTATTGAACTCCAATTAAAAAAATTTCTGACTTCCCTAGTGAAAACATCCAATCCATATTAACTTCTGTTGATTTATATGATGAAATTACCGATTAGAGTGCAGCCTAGTTGTTGCAGGCTTGGAATAAGGTGTAAAATTAGACATTCTCGATTCGATCCCCACTAAGAGTTCCCCTGAGTTACCTAATACACAGTTCTGGTGGGAGGGATCAGGTATCTGTCCCTGGCGGGTGTGAGGTTTTTCATCATCATCATATATATATGTCAGTTTGAGACGAAGTGATAAATTAGGTAATTTACTTGTGACCAATTTAATGGCTTGTTTGGAAGTTTAGAGAGGGAGGAGAGTAGAGGGGAGTAGAGGGGAGGGGAGTAGTGGGGAGGAGAGTAGAGGAAAATGATTCTCCTCCACCTTGTTTGGATGTTTTTAAAATTAGTAAGGGGAATGGAATAATTAGTCATTCCCCTTGTGTAATTTTGTTAATATAATAAGGGTAAATTAGGTAATTTACTTGGTCAATAGTTTATGTACTCTACTCTCCCTCCAAATCTCTCCAATTTGGGGGAATTAAAAATGGGGGCTAGAGGGAGTTGAAACCCCTCCAAACCCCTCCCCCTCATTCCTTAAAAAACTTCCAAACAAGATAATTAGATTACTCTCCCTCCCTCTACTATACTCCCCTCCTTTTTTAAACATCCAAACAGGCCATAAGTTCTTGGTCATTTTCTTTGGATGATGAACAACTTTGGATGTCACATTGAAATGATTTCATTATTCTTTTCTTTCTTCTTGTTGAGCTCGTGCAGTCGTGCCTCTTATTCTAGCAGAGGTGGTTTATGATTTATTCTATACATGTAACCTCTCAATCACAATGGTGGATCCCGCGGGTGAGTGAGGGATTACTTACATACATGTATAAAAAAAAAAATATATATATATATATATATGTAGATATATATATACTTTTTCCGTAGCAGAGGGCGTGCATGTCATTCTTGTGCTATGTAAGCTTGAGGATGTTAATGAGCACAATGGCTCGAGCATTTCAGTGTCATAGACCAATGCGATTTCGATAGATGTTTGTGTTTAACAGTATCTTATAAAAGGGAGTAATAACTTGTGTTTTTATGGATCTAGAACATAGTGCAAAAAAGGTATAAACTAACTTGATTTTGTGGTTTGCTCTCTTCACATAGATTTGTCTACGCAAAAAGTCATACTCTCACTGTTTTCTTTTCTTTTTTGGATAATTCACTACGTAACTGGGCATGACTCTGCACTCGCTCTCAAATAAATCTTTACTATTTTTGACTCTAAACTCGCGTCCTGTATGCAATTTAATTGTTTACCAGCCTCTTCGCTTTGATCAGAGGCTCTTTTTCATTTGTATTTCTATATAGGTAATGAACTTTTGGTTCCCCCAATGATATTTATTTTTTCTTCATTGTCACTATTTCACTAATGAATAGTAGTTCACTAAAAAGTTCCAAAAGTTTCACTGGCTTAGAACGACATTTTCACCTCTCAAAATATCTCGAAATCAAACTCCATAAAATTAACATTGGGTATAGGTCCTACCAAGCACAGTTTTAATTTGTCTGAAAAGAGGATGAAAATATTAAGGAAAATGTAGGTTAAAGATAAAGTTACAATTTAGCCCTTTTTCACACGCTCAGCGGTCTCCCCATCCTACAATTTGTTGGCAACCAAACACAACTACACAAACTACACAGTTTAGTTTAGAGAGAAGAAATACTAGCAGCGAGGAATCAAAGAAATTTATGCTTGGCAAAGATGAAATTTTTTTAGCATTGTCGAAAGGCTTTGTAGACAAGAAGTGACAACGTTTGTCCTCAGACAACTTACTCGACTGGTGGCTCAACAACATCATCATCATCTTCTAATAGTTGCAAAATAGATAATTATTTTGTAATTGTGGTATAACGTATAAATTGTTATTTTAAATTTGTTGAAGATAATTTTTTCTCCCTAAAAATTAATTAATTTCTAAATTATTTTACATCTTTTTTTTCTTTATATATCCTTCTATTATTTTAGGTGTGTTTGATTGATATTATTCATTTCTGAGGTAGTTCATATTCTTCAAAATTGTATTATAGTGCGCTATGTTTTCCTTTCTTTTCTTTTCTTTTCTTTTTTTTCCCTTTTTTCTTTACAATTAAACTATTTAAGTTTCAAATAAATTATCCAAGTTCCTCATTTTCTTAAAAGTGATTATCATGGTAATCAAAAAGCATAACAAAATTATACTTGATACTACTCAAATAATTTTGTCTTTTTATATAAATTAAACTTCTCACTTTCAAAATAACTAACTATTAACTCAAATAAAAATCAAATCAAAGCTATAAGAGGGGGAGAGACTACTTGTAATGAGAAACTCTAAAACACTACACCAAAACATATTAAACCAAGATAGAATTAATAAAAAACACAATGATTCATCAACCTTAAGTAGAGTTGCAAGAAAGAATAAAAAACCAAGAGAGAGAGAGAATAATCATTTTTTCATGAGAGAATGTGAAATAGAATTACAAATTTAAAGAAAATAAGATGAGAATAAGAAGAGTTAAAATAAAAAATATAGTAATAAATACTAAATTATCCAAGTCATGTAATGCAATAAAATAACATTATATTCTTATACACTATCTTTATGATGCAATATGATAACATATAACGATTAAAGAAAAGAAAAAAGACGACTTAAAAACACTAAACTAAATCGCATCAACCCAAAATAGAGTTCTTAAGAACACAATAATTTATCAATTTAAAGTAGAGATGCAAGAAAAATAAGAAAATCCACCAAAAAATGAAAAGAATTGAGAGAGAGAGAGAGAGAGAGAGAGAGAGAGAGGAAAGAACCTCTTTTATCTTTTTTTTTTTTTGGGGTGTGTGTGGGAAAAATGTGTATAGAATGGGCGATAGAATAACAAATTTATAATAAAGAATGATAATAATATAAGCCAAAATAAAAGAAGATAAAAGATAGAAGAAGAGTGACATTAAGGTAAAGAGTAGTGAGAAGATGATAGTATATATGTTAGTTATTCTAGTCCATGGGATTTGGGACCAAACACTCTTATTACTTGAACTTCACACATATTATGCCTACATAAATACTCTTTATTGTAGAGTGTTACATACACATAATATACATAATATTCAGTTTATTCTATGTCTCTATAATCATATTGTTAACAAATGAAAAAGTAAAAGGGAGTGAAAAGTATTGGAGAAAGTGTAATAATAAGTTAGAAAATTAATAAGAGAGAGAGACCGAGAGTTGAAAATAGAGCCAAAATAAAGGAAGGTAGTAAATAGATAGAGGAAGACCAACATTAAAAATAGAAAGGGAGTTTGAGAGTTTCCCAATTTTTTATTTTATTTTATTTTTCATCAATTCATCTGTCTTAAATTTCATTCATTCCAAACATATATAGTCATTCCATTTACGCATGGATCCAAGGTTGTCAAAATCGGGATCCTACGTAGAATCGTGGATCATAGGATCGAATCGTGGATTGTAAAATCCTACATATTTTCAAATTTAAAGCAAAAAAACACAATGATAATGACTTTGTATGTTGAATAATCACGTAAATTGTGATTTTATCCATTAAAAAACAAATATTTGCATCATATGATGCAATTTACATGTTATACATCTCTACGCCTATACTAACGAAATAAATTTAGTTAAGTTTTGACTCAATGTATCTAAAAAATTCAATAAATGTTTAATTAGCAACCAATTACCAAAATATTTATCAACACATATGGAAATATTTTCCAAGTTTCAAGTTTAAAATCCAAAATAAGTTATCAAATGGAAACTAGCTAACTAAACTATGAAATCTAAAAGTAAGATGAATATTAAGGTGAAGTGAAGATTTTATTATTCTCATTCTAGATTTCTTATAACCACTGTCCTAACTCCTAATCAAAATCATCCAGTTTATCATCTATGTAAACATTGTACATTTGTATACTAGAGCTGCAAAAGAGATCAAGATACAACTTTACACTCAGTTATTCAAGTTATATCACTCAACAACAATTATAGAGCATGCTCAAAAAAATCAATCAATCAATATACAAAATACAAACAAACTAATAAAATTATATATAAGAAAAACATTTGAGTAATATTAGAACACAAATTAGTCTATTGATCAAACAAATTTAACAATACTATAGCTTAAAAGGTAGCAAAATCAATATAAATTCTTCATTTAGAAATGACGAAGCATTTCTTCATTTTGATTACAAATGAACTAGAAACTAGAAAATATTTGCTTAGGTTAAGACAATTATATAAAAATAAAATAAAAATTCATACCATCACAACATAGAAAAATAAAAACCCTTAAAGCTTTATCAAAAAACCAAAAATTTAAGCCATAAAAAAAAAATAAAAAAAAATAAAAAATTGATGTTTTGGTAGGATCGGTAGAATCGGTAGGATCTCATACGATCTTACAATCCCACATGATCCTACATACACTTCTATCATTTTTATGATTCTAGAGCGATCCTAAATATTTTAGTAATGTGAGATCGTGAATCGTGCGATCTTACAATTCAAATCGTAATTTTGTCAAACTGCATGGATCAAAGCTAGCTACCTCCTCTTGGGAAGTAAAATAAAATTGAATACAGATGAAAGAACTGAATGGACAACCTTGAGGGGGGAACTGAAGGGACAACTTGAGGTGTAAATAGGCAAGTGCATCGAGGAAAAAAAAAAAAAAAAACCCACAAGGGCCACAACTCATCCGCTAGAGCAATGGATCGTCAGAATGCGAACGAGACTCTGTTTTCGCCGCCATCAGTCCCATCCCCAAAAAAGCTGATATTCAAAGACCCTCCTGCAGTACAAGCTAAGGATGACGTGGTCGGAGAAGATACGGGCCCACTCTTCCTACTCCGGAAGTTTCCGAACAACTCCCCCAACAGCAGCAACTTCAACGAACTCTCTCCGGATTCGAGTGAACTCTACGCTTCGACGGCGTTGTCAGTGAAGAAGCTGATAGTGTCGGAGCTCTCTTCGTCTCGAGAGAATGTTAACGTGGAAACAATGGTGGAATTGGCGAACAAGGCTTTCGAGACCTTGGATTGGCTTGGAGCTGACTACGCAGATCTATACGATGCTGTTAGAGCTCTCCTTTCTCACTGTGCTCAACTTTCCTCCGCCAAGAGTGAGCTCCAAACGCACCAAAACGAAGAATCCAATGCCATTTCGTATCTCGATGTTCTTCAACGTCGGTGTACAGAAGCGTTTGAAGCGTTCGCTGGATCCTTAGCCGAGTATCTGGAAGCCGAAAAGCGACTTGGTGTGCTGAACACCAGTGTTTCAGAACAGCGAGAGGTGTTGCGAAAGCTCAAGAAGGAATCGGCACAGAAAGGGAAGGAGGTTGCTGTTCTCAAAGGGAAATGGAAGCGTTGCCTTAGGTCTCACTTGGTCATTAAGAATGAAAAGAATGAGTTTGCTGAGCAAGTGACGAAAAAACGAAAGATCGTCCAAATGATCGAGGGGCGTTGCGACGAGATCAAGGCTGGTGTTAAGCGGTGTAAAGAGACTCTGTCATCTCTCTACTAAGCCAATGTAATGTTCATGGTAATTCTCCCTAAATCAAAAACCCCAATCTTTTTTTTTTTTTGGTTGCAAACTCTAATAACTTCTTTGAGAAAATGATAGAGAAATAAGTCTAGAAAAATAAATAATAACAACTTTTTTTTTTCACAATGCTGTGCCTTGGGAGGGAATAAATCATGAAATTGATTTATTTAAAAGATTTTAAGGAATGCCCGTTTAGTAAATATTTTTTAAAATTATTTTATGCAAAAAAAAAAACTTTTTTTAATTGTTATATTTTTTATAAAAGTAGTATTAAAATTTTGGTAAAATAGTTTATTTGTTAATGCCTATAGAGCATGTGTTACCCAACTCATATTTTAAATAGATATCTTTTTTTCTATTTTTATTTTATGTTGTGATTTGAATATGATAAAAGTAGTATTACCACGGGGTTGTCTCACTTCAAAGCAATGATATACCTATCACAATCACAACATGCCACCTTATTAAGTTGTGATTTTTTTTTCTTGGGTATCTCTAGCCTTGTTCATGCATATGCTCATGCTTGAGACACATCTTTATTTGACATCAGTATCACATGTATCCATCTTTTATCAACCAAAACATTTCCCTCAAAAATTGTGACCAATAGCTACTAGGCTTATGCTACATTAACGGTTGTAAATTCTTTTGTCATTGGTTGTGCTCCATGGGAAGGTCCACCTAGTCCTAATTTTCACTTTCTGTGCTTACATAATAATAATAATAATAATAATAATGTGTCATTTGAGTTAGAATTTATTGTTCAAGTGAGAAGATTGATTGTGGCTCACCTAATAATATTTAGCATTCAATAAGTTGTGTTTTTGTAAGTTAGGCATGTCTTGTCTTTGTTTGAAAATATTGCAGTTTCTTATTGCACTCTTTATTTTGTTTTGAATTTTTATAAACAACTTATGGGATGCAAGGAAAGGGAAATGTTCTATAAATGCCTTCTAAAACTCTGCTTGCAATTGTCAAAGTGAAAATACATTGTTAAAGTATTGTCGTTATTTTTTTTGGTTGCAAACTCTAATAACTTCTTTGAGAAAATGATAGAGAAATAAGTCTAGAAAAATAAATAATAACAACTTTTTTTTTTCACAATGCTGTGCCTTGGGAGGGAATAAATCATGAAATTGATTTATTTAAAAGATTTTAAGGAATGCCCGTTTAGTAAATATTTTTTAAAATTATTTTATGCAAAAAAAAAAACTTTTTTTAATTGTTATATTTTTTATAAAAGTAGTATTAAAATTTTGGTAAAATAGTTTATTTGTTAATGCCTATAGAGCATGTGTTACCCAACTCATATTTTAAATAGATATCTTTTTTTCTATTTTTATTTTATGTTGTGATTTGAATATGATAAAAGTAGTATTACCACGGGGTTGTCTCACTTCAAAGCAATGATATACCTATCACAATCACAACATGCCACCTTATTAAGTTGTGATTTTTTTTTCTTGGGTATCTCTAGCCTTGTTCATGCATATGCTCATGCTTGAGACACATCTTTATTTGACATCAGTATCACATGTATCCATCTTTTATCAACCAAAACATTTCCCTCAAAAATTGTGACCAATAGCTACTAGGCTTATGCTACATTAACGGTTGTAAATTCTTTTGTCATTGGTTGTGCTCCATGGGAAGGTCCACCTAGTCCTAATTTTCACTTTCTGTGCTTACATAATAATAATAATAATAATAATAATGTGTCATTTGAGTTAGAATTTATTGTTCAAGTGAGAAGATTGATTGTGGCTCACCTAATAATATTTAGCATTCAATAAGTTGTGTTTTTGTAAGTTAGGCATGTCTTGTCTTTGTTTGAAAATATTGCAGTTTCTTATTGCACTCTTTATTTTGTTTTGAATTTTTATAAACAACTTATGGGATGCAAGGAAAGGGAAATGTTCTATAAATGCCTTCTAAAACTCTGCTTGCAATTGTCAAAGTGAAAATACATTGTTAAAGTATTGTCGTTCTATCTTGATACTATAGAGAGCCCTAGTATAACAAAATAGTTAAGAGTCAACTGGAAAAGGTTTGTTCTTGAGTCCATTTAATTGTGAATTTCATCATTTCATGCATTTTTTAAAATATATAACTTCAACAGTTTGGTTGCACTTCAACCTGATGCGAGTTACATTTTCTTTGACTATTGCAATTTGTGCTATAGTTATGATCTCAGAAATTGTGTGCTAATTTAATTAGATATGAACTTGTATTTGACTTTACCATTATTTGTATTTTTTCTTAAGAGAGTTGGCTTCACATTTTGAGAGCCCTCTAGTGTCTTTTTATTTGATGATAGCTCAGGTTTAGAGACCCAAAACTCCCTGAGGAGGCTGGATTGGTACGAGAACAATTAGAACTTAGAAGAAGTATCATTGGGTGTAGAGTGAAGAGTAGCAAGTAGCAACATAGTAAAATTTTATACTACAGTTGTGATCTTAGGAATTTTATACAATGTTGTACAGTTTCTATTTGTTGAAATTTGGAGTTACACTTGCTCATCTGCAATGTACTTGTGCTTTTTCACAGGTTGGTGGTGATCGATGAGAGCTTGGCTTCGGCAGCTACTACCAATATTTTGATTGCTCTTTTGATAGAGGGAAACCAACTTTTGATGATATCTATTTTCTTCTTTGTTTTTATTGTACTTACCAAATGAACTTGGATAGTACATGGGCTTCTCTTTCCCATGCCTCAACTGGAAGATGTTGATTATAACAGCTTTTTGTTAATGCATGTAATCACCATTCTCTTAGTTTCTTCATCATTACCCTTTTGTCTTGACGGGAACTGACAAAAAATTCCTCACCTTCCAACTCACTCACTCCTCCTCGATGGCAGAATCGGTGGCCTCGAGGGTGGCTCCGTCATTCCGGGCTCAGTGGTGACGTGGCTTGACCGAACCATAGGGTTATTGGTATGAGTCTGACTACTCATATTCATATTGTTGTCAAGAAGTTCAAGTTGTGCACAGAAATTGTCCTCATCGAGAGGGTAGTGAAGCCACGCTGCCATTTCATCTTCTTGCATAAATAGATGGCTGTTTTTCTCGTTCTCTTGTTCCAATTCCGATGGTGGAGATCCTCTTATAGATCTTTGGTTCTGACTCTGCATAACTACTTGCCTGTTTTGCCACAACGGTTCCATGATCTCCTCTTCAGGCCTGCGTATTTCTCACTCTCCGTCAAAATATTTTGAAATTTCAATAAAGAATTGATTAAAGAAAGCTTACAAAGGTGATTTTCTGGAGCGAGTAACAAGACATTGCACAAAGCACCTTCTATAACAACGTTTTTTTTTTCTAGCAGTTGCGAAAGCCGCCACTATGGGTTACCTACTGCGGCTGCTAGGGAATGAGTATCTTAATTTCTTCTCTTTCTCTCTATCACCATTCTAAACTCTCTCTCACTTAATTATTCCCATTATTTCAGTTCTCACTTTGTCCAACATCAATCCTGTATGGACCAAGAATAGCAGGCCGGCCTTGAATTGTGCCAAACCCATGTCCATTGAGACAGCCTCGGCCCAAGTCAAGCCCATACAGTCCAGCAGTTTAGAGTTAGCCGAGCATATGGGAAGTATCCTAGATATGCTGAGAACAAGAGATAATCCCTTAGGGGAAATTGCCAACGGACAATAAAACCCAGCATCAAGCACAAGTTACTAGGGAGTCATTTCAAACAGCAGGAGATGGGTCCCTCCTAACAAGTAATATGATATGGAGGACCTATTGACATGCCAAATATTCCTTATCATGACTATCCCACTTAAAGAAGGTTATATATAAGAAGGTAGAGTTAAGAATAAGGGGTTGGAACAAAAATTTGAGGGGGTAGGGGAGATAGTTCAGCATTAAGGGATCGTCATAACACCATTAGTGTCATGACTATCCCACTTAAAGAAGGTTATATATAAGAAGGTAGAGTTAAGAATAAGGGGTTGGAACAAAAATTTGAGGGGGTAGGGGAGATAGTTCAGCATTAAGGGATCGTCATAACACCATTAGTGACACCACTAATCACTTCTTTGGACTTCCTATTGTGGGATAAGCTCAATTCAAAGTACAAGTGAATTGAAGGTTTAGGCCCAATGTTATTGAAAATCGACCACCACAAATCCCATTTTGCTTTTTTATTCTATTAGTTTTTAATTTTAACCCCCTTTGACTTTTGCCCAAATCATGCATTTATTGTCACTTTGATTTTTAATATATACATATAATTGACTAGTAGCTTAAAAAAAAGATTATTATTATTATTATTATTATTTATTTATTTTTATACAAGATAGAAATTATACTCTAACCTAATCTAAGTGTATATATGTATGAAACTTCCTCTTGAAGACTTAAACACCAACCCTTATCCTTCACACTCCATAAGTACTTATACCCGTGAAGTGATTATCACGCTAAATGTATTATTAAATTTTAATCTTTAATAGTTTAGCAGTATTATTTAGTATATTTTAGTATTTTACTTTTAGACTATTAAAATTTATATAATTTAAGTTTGTTATAAAATTTGTATCAACTCCTATGAAAATTCCTATCTATTTTAGTATAAGATTTTTTTTTTTTTTCTATTTAACACAACAACTTTTCAAAATCATCTATATCAAATTATCTATTCTACATTCTAATTTTATTTAAATAATCATTTTTCATTCTTTATTAATTATATGATATATAAATCTGCAATTTAATAAATTTACACATTTTTAATCAAAACTTGATTAATGTAAGTAATTTTAAAGAACAGGTATATTTGACACATTTTTCCATTATTTCATGTATTCAAGCGCTTTGTCTATAAAAATTTATAAGGTTTGGCTTATCAGTTTTTTTTAAAAGTAAATCTCTTTTTACTTTAATGAAAAACTACTGCACCGCCACTAAATAAAACGTTGGACTAAAATCTATTGAAAAAAAAAAAAAAGGAAGTAAGGCTAACCAAATTTATAAGAGCATCCACACCAGCTCGTGAAAACTCTTCTAAAATACAAAAAGTGCTCCAATTTACACATTTTATCCTAAAAACCTTCCACATCAATCTTTATAAAAATGTCTAAATTTACATGATGGTCTTGCAAATGAACAATAACTGTGGAAATATACACGGTTACTGTTCATTGTGTAAACGATTTTTTAATTTTTTTTTCTCTCTCCTCTATCAAACTCCAACCAACTAGCGCAGCAGAATAACAGAAGGAAGAAGAAATCTCATACCAAACCCAAAATCAACAACAACAATCTATTCCAAAATCAACAACAACAATTTATTCCAAAATCAACAGAAAATTAACCCAAAATCATACTCAACGGAAAACTCACCTGGAATACTCAACAGAACCGGATCTGCTGCCCGATCTGCTACCCGATCTACTGCCACTGCTGCCGCCCGATCTGTTGTCGTCGGGTCTTCCATTGCTACCACCGGATCTTCCATTGCTGTCGTCGATTTGGGGTGGGAGGCGAAGGATCGGTGATGGAGGAGAGAGGGAGGGCGAATGCACACCAGCGACCGAATCGGCTGATGGCTGAGGCGGCAGTGAGCTGGATCGGCGAGCTGGGAGTGTGCTGGATCGGCAAGTTGGGTTGGTGATGGAAGAGAGAGGGAGGGGCAAAGAAGAGAGGGAGGGCGAAAGCAAAAAGAGAGGCTGAATCGGCTGATGGCTGAGGCGGCGGTGACGGGGAGCTGGATCGGCGAGGGCGAGCTGGGAGTGAGTGAGGGAAAAAGAGAAATGGAGTGAGTAAGCTGAAAAAGGAAAGGGAAGGAGAAAATAAATTTGAGGGAAGAGATAATGGGTGAGGTAAAGAGAGAAAACGATTATTAATAAATAAATAATAAATAATATTATTTAATTTGAATAGATATGTAAAATAGAAGAACTGATGTTAGTGTTTTGGAAATATGGTAATGTAAAATAGAAAAAGTAGATATTTTTGTGTAAAATAGACAGAATATTTTAGAAGAGCTTATGGGAATGCTCTAAAGCCGCCAGAACAGCTGGTGCAGTGGTGCTGCGTGGATGGGCGGGAGATGAAACTGTGAAAATGAAAAGTAGAGGGAAGAGAAGCTTTTAGTGGCGGGGCCAGTGAAGACGCTTTTAGTCCGTGAGTTCACGTTGTCGAGGGAGGATTATGACTTGGCAACAATGGTGGATTTGGCGAACAAGGTCTTGGCTTGGCTCAATGGAGTCAATGCAGACTATACTGAGCTATATAACGCTGTCAGAGATCTCTCTTGCCACGCTGAACTCTCCTCCGTCGAGAGCGAACTCCGAACTCGCCAAAATGACGAAACTGAAGCCGTTTTGTCTGGCGATGAGCTTCGAGCTCGATCGAGAGAAGGGACTGAAGAGCTGGCTAGATCCGAAGCAGAGTATATGAAAGCTACGGGGCCGCTTAAGTTTGTTGAAAGATAAGATCTCGGAGACTCGAGAGGAGTTGAGAAAGCTTGAGGAGGAATCGGTTGAGAAAGAGAGGGAGGTCGATGTTTTGAATGTATAATGGAAGAGTTGCCTCCATTCTCACATTGCCATTAAGAATGAAGAGCGAGAGTTTGATGGTCAATTGTTTGAAAAGCATAGGAACCTTGAAGAGACCCAACAGCGTTTCGATGAGGTCGAGGCTGCCGTTCGACAGTCGATAAAGGCTCTGTTGTCAATTCTCTGCTAAAGCAATGTAATGTTAAACTTCTTCTGTTTTGTTGCAAACTCTAATAGTGACTTCTTTAAACAATGATAGAGCAATAACTCTAGAAAAAAAAAATCATCACTTTTTTCAAAAGGGTGCATCTTGTGGGAATGAATCGTGGACGCAAATGAAAGTGATTGTCCACCAAGTGGATTCACAATCACAATGAGCTACCTTATCAAGTTGTGAACTTTCTGTGTCTCTACTCTCTAGCAATACTTATGCTCAAGACTAATCTTTTTTTACAGAACTTTTAATTGGATATATCATGTATCAATCACGACATGTCATCTCAATAGTTGTTAAAAAAATTTGTGCAACTAGACTCATCCCATCTTAGCCATTGTGAAATTTTTTTTTATCATTGGACTTGATGAACTTTTTTTGTTATGCCCCTTGGAAATTGGTCAACCTAGTTCTAATTTTAATTGAAGTGTCACCATATATGTAAAATGGAAATTCTCTGATAAGAAAGATTAATAATTGAATTGGTCCTTTAAGCTATGTTCCCAAGATTGAGGAGAGATTTTTTTTAATCTTCTTATCATTGGTAATTTCACTCACCTATAGTTTTGAATTCAAAACCTGACCTTTTACTTCACAAGACAAGAATGTGTCCTTTGAGCTAGAGTTTATTGGCAAAGAGAGAAGATTGACTGTGGCTAGTGTGCATCTACTGTCCTAAAATTTAGTTTTTCCTCAAGTTCCTGGTCATTATCTATCAGATACTAATGCTTGATAGGGATTGCATAATCAACAAGCTGTGTTTCTGTAAGTTTTGCCTGTCTTGACTTAGTTATTTGCATGAAAATATTGCATTTTCTTATTGAAAGCTATTTTGTTTGAACATTTCTAAACAATTTATGAGATGCAGATGGAAGGGGTGCAATTTTCTCTCTCTCTTTTTTTTTTTTTTTTTTTGGGGGGGGGGGGGGGGGAGGGGGGGGGGGGTGGTGTCGGTTCTATAAGTACCCTGTAAAACTGTGCTTGTAATTGTCAAAGTGTTGACAGAGAGCCCAAGAATTAAAAATAGGTAGAGTTTAGGTTCTACATACAAAGGTATTTAGGCTGTTGTTTGTGACATTGAAGTTTATAAATTGAAAGTCTTAATGGAATTCTAATATTTGTTCAAAGAAGGTTCCTTCCATTTTGTTATTGACATGCTTGTTTTCCTTGATTGCTTATGCTTTTGGGGTGTAAGATACTCGATTCTGCAAGTGATAATTACTCAAGAATGCTAGAATATTTTTAGGTGCATTCTTAGATTTGATGCTAAATTTGGAGACATTGGAGGATTTGCTTCATGGAGTTGGGTGGTGGTTTTTAAGTATTCATTCTGTAACTAATTTTTTCCATGTAGAGAGGTTTTTTCTTCCAAGATTGGTTGGTTGCTGTGGTTTCGTTGTTGATCTTGGTTTTGGTTGGTGTGCTTGATTTATTGGGTTCCATGGGTTTGAATTGGGTTTGTAGCAATTTCTTTTGGGTGTTTTTCATGTGTGAAAATCTGATATCTTGGTGTGGATTCCTGTTTTTTTTCAATAATTTTTTTTATTATTTAAAAGAGAATTTAGTAATTTTTTAATATAAATTTTTTTTTTTTTTAATAGTTGAAGGCAGATAGACAAAAGAATTAATTAGGTGATAGCAAATGTGAACTTATTGAACTAAGATGACAAAATGAAACTTAAAAGGACTAAAATGTCAATTGACTAAACTTAAAGGGTATAATTTGTATCCTTGCAAATTTTATACTATAGTTGTGATCTTAGAAATTGTGGACAATGTTGTACAGTTTCTAGAGGTTGGCTTTTGGAGTTGCACTTACTCATTTGCAATGTACTTGTGCTTTTTCACATGTTGGTGGTGATAACTGATGGACGACAGCTTGGCTTCAGCAGCTACTAGTACTACTATGTTTTTGATTGCTCTTTTGAAGGGAGAAGCGAACTTATGATAATATCTATGCCTGCTATCTTTGTATAAAAGTATATAACTCACCAAAAGAACTTGGAAGGTATAGAGGCTTCTCTTTACCATGCTTGAACTGGGAGATGTTGAACATATAACAACTTTTTGTAGCCCCTCTTTTTGTTAATACAATCTCTATCTGTTAGTTTCTGCCCTGGATGGATATAGTTTATTGTAGACACAATAACACTATATACAAATTTTTATACTATATAGCCCTAGATTGAGTAGGGAGGACAGGGAAGATTATGGTGGATGGCAGAATATATCTTTTTGATATCTTGAATGTCCTACAATTATAGTTTTGGACCTTCTGGTGGCCAGAGTTTGTTGGAAGCTAAAGCTTGCTATGTATCTATAAATCAAGGGCTGTGTTTCTCTAAGTTTGACAGCTCTTGGGTCAGTAATTTGTTTGTAGCATTTTCATATTGAACTCCAAGTCTCCAATTAAATGAAAATACAACTGTCCTTGTGAGAACGGCCAAGCCATATTAACTTACCTTGATTTAGCTGATGAAATCAGTATAAATTTTATCTATCATTTATGTCACTTTGAGATGAGGTGATAAGATACTTGTGATCAATTTGAGTTCATCATTTCTTAGGTTTGAACCCCACAGGGTGGGGTGCCATACAAACCACCATGTGAAAATTAATCTATGATTATGATCTCAGAAATTGTTGATGTCTTGCGGTGTTTAGAAATTCACTTTTAATGAAATATGTTATCTTTCTTGCGTAGTAGATTCAGCCTTTAGATTGAATCTGAAAATTGTTATTAACTTCCCCATTTCTATTTCAACAAAAATTGATATGTTTTATGGATCACATTTTAGGACAAATGCCCCTCCTCCCCCAGCAATGGGATATGGTATTACTGCCTGAGCATGACCATAATTACCTTTTTTAGTAGGCTAGAAACTGATAACTAAAGAAGCTTAAATATAATTACTTCTTTCTGGGTGAGAAATGAGAAATCAATAACAAGAGAGGCTTAGACGGGACAACAAAGTGGGTAGTTTTGCAAACACTCTTTCAAGCGGGTTCACTGATAACTTCACCTCATCGTCGTTATATTTATAATGTCATTAGCCATTCTTAAGCAAAATAAACATCTCATTTATATAGGATTCGAACTTAAAATGTTGATCTAGCTGAACCACATTTGAGAAATCTTTGCTTATTTTGATCCAAATCAAATTTTCAGCTCTAGATAATCCTATTTTATATTGTTATGTAAATTACTAAATTGCCTCTTAATGCAATTTCCCAAAGAGAAAGTTTGAGGTGGACAACATTTAGTTACAAAATTGGTTGTAACCTAAGACTATAACTTTACTTAATATCATTAATGTAAGCGAGCCCAATAGGCTAAGCCCACTTAGAATAGTGGATTTAGGTTAGACGGCCCAATATAATTAATTTGTTAGACGATGGGCTTTCGAGGTCAACTTTAATGTACTTGTTTGATTTAATCTTTAGATGGATGATATAAAGTTAGATAACTCATGAAAGAAGAACAGATTTTTGGAATTAACTCTTCCTCGAGTTTGGCCGAAGAGCGGTTGTTCATATAATATTCAAGGCTTAATCACAGGATAGTGCTATACAATGCCAGTATTTCTTTCATTGTTTCATCCCCGCTTCTACTGGGGCTTCCTTCTTTTATATAGTCAGTTGAATTGCATCTTAGCTCTCCACTTGTATAGTCACTGGCCTTCCTTTAGATGATTGTCCCATCAAGGTTTTGCTGAAAGTGGTAGAATGTGCTGCAAGCTATGAAGGCATTGTTCAGAGGTCATTCCTCTATTAATGCGATCAACTGAGTTGGTGCAGTGCATTGAATGTGGAGATAATGATTACTTCGTCTGGATACTTCCTTTCTTCTTTGCTTGCACGTCTCTACCGTTTTCTTCGGTATTTTGTTTTTTGGTGCAAGTGGCCTGCCTTATGCCTCCCAATGAGAATTCGACTTGATCCTTGGGCGATCGCTTCTTCATCCCTTATTCTCGGGTTTTCATTTACATGTTGGTTCAGGTCTAATTTGAGTATGGGCTCTTCTACCTCCTCAAACTGGGTCCATGAGCTATATTTTGTATTCGAATCTTACCCTTCCCACAATTAACATTACCACATATTTCAAAATTTTAATCATTGGATTGCATGTGTTTTTATGCTCTTAATACACATGTCAAATTTTGTACCAATCGAATATTATTTATTATATGATCTATAAGATTATATTTTTTGCATAATTTTAAACTACAAAACTTGCAATTTAAACAGTTTATTGATGACATAACTATTAATCTTTAATTTTCTAGAAATTTTGCAAACATGGATAACATAAGAAGAAAATGTACTCCAATAGTGGATTTGTTAAAATTCACCTCTAATAAAAAGATATTGAGTAAGGTTGTCACCTTAGGCTACAACCAATTTTATAACTAAACTTTGTCCAAAGTAGCAATTTGCATTAGTGGGTGATGTTCCTATTTTGTCATGGCAAGGGTTTTCAAATGCATAGCTTAATTCTAATCCAATTTATTTAATAATCATGTTAAAATCAGAGGTTGCATTACAACCTACCCCCCAAAACAAAATATATAAAATAAATTTTTTGTTTTTGTTTTGACCCCTAAAATAAAAATTTGAACACGCTTACCCTAATTTTTTAAAAACCTAGCTGAAATTAACTTAAATATGATCATCTTAGTACTATTTTCACAATAAATGTTAAGTGTTAAGTTGTAATTTGTAACTTTTTTATATGGACTTGCAAATAACATAACTTTGTTACCTACATTTAACAACTTGTCACCTAAATTTTGTTGTGAAATTTTTGTGAAAGTGTTATATTAATAGCATTGCTCTTGAAATATTTAGTTTTATAAGAAAGAAAAAAATGTTCCAAATTTTTGCTCTTCAATTATAAAAAAAATTAAAAATTTAAAAAAAAAAAAAAAAAAACCTTCTCTTTTAGACTTTGGCATTGACAATGGAATAAAGTTGTTTTTCCTGCCATTTTCTTCTTCATCAGCAAAAAATTACATTAGCTATACAACCAACATATCTATATCTACATCTGTGTTTTATTAAAAGTTTGATTAGTTATTTGACAAAAATGTATGATTAATTATTTAATTCTATATGTTTATGCATTCAATAGTTGTTGTCTTACTGATCTTTAAACCATTAATAATTTTTTAAGACTATTGTACAATATAGTTGTGCCACCTAAATTTTGTTGTAAAATTTTTGTGAAAGTATTGTATTAATAGCATTGCTCTTAAAATATTTAATTTTATAAGAAAGAAAAAAAAATGTTTCAGATTTTTGCTCTTTGATTCTAAAAAATAAAAATAAAAAACCTTCTCTCTCGAACATTGGCGTACTTTGGCATTGGTAGTGGAATAAAGTTGTTTTTCTTGCACTTTCTTCTTCATCAGCAAAAAATTACACTAGTGATACAACCAACATATCTGTGTCCACGTCTATGTTATATTAAATGTTTGATTAGTTATTTGACAAAATTGTATGATTAATTATTTAATTATATTTGTTTATGCATTCAATAGTTGTTGTTTTACTGATCTTTAAACCATTAATAAATTTTAGACTATTGTACAATATAGTTGTATTGTATACTAAATTGTATGGAAGTGGTATATAAAGAAAAAAAAAATGTATTCATTTTTGTTTTCTTCCCTACCCACGATAAAATTTCTAGCACCACCAATGCTAACCCTCCTAGAAAAAAAATCATGAAGCCACTACTGGTCAAAATCTTTCATTCCTAACACAAAATGCTTATTAAGTGAGTTGACATGACTGTACCAATTTTGACTCATTTTATACACAATCTAAGAAAAACAACCCGAAAATATATTTTTCTCACTATTTTGGATAAAAAGGGTTAGAATCCAAATGCATGTATGATAAAAATGACGTTTATTCATATAAATAGAATATTCTTGTGGGGCCTAAGAATCTAGCAACCCCAGCCCACTTTATATTAAGCCCAAGTCCTACGCCGAGGATGAAGAAACGTCCGAGGATGAACGTAGAAAACCCAAGTTGCCAAGAAACATCGCCGAGAACGATCTTGTCCTCGGCCAGCCAAGATCATAGAAGGGAAGAGCAGAAGACCACCAAAGGCAGCCTCCCTAAGCACTCCAAGAAAAAGTCAAGTACAATGGGTCAGCCATGGAAGCATGGTGGAGGAGTAATTCAAGAATAGACTGTCACCTCCACATTAAATGCCAACAACTAACATTCTGGCCGCATTAATGAGGAAATGACCCCTGAACGGAGTTGTCTAGGTTGCTGCAGCTCACAGAAAGTTGAGGAAAGTGGCTGATGGGATAAACACTCAAGTAGTAACTCGCATGATCAACAGATGGAGGGCCAAGATCAACTAAGAGGGAGTCTATAATGGAAGAAATCCCCCAGAGTGAAGGGGGAGGGGGAAGCACAAAATATTGTAGCAATTCGTATCATCTTAGAAACCTTTGTAACCAAGTATCGAGAAAATAATAAGAACTACAAGCTTCTCAGGAGATTGCTGAGGATGGAATTTTACACTTTGAATCTATTTCCTTGTTATTTAACCCACTCGCAACCATGTTTAGTTGTTGTAATCCTTATTAAGACCTAGTTCTTGAACCCATTCTCTACAAATTCATTGTATTGGATTGGGCTAGTTGGGCATGAGTCCACTCATCTAATAGAAGCAGTGCTCAAACCCAGCCCCTACAATTCTCAAGGTGATTGAAAGTAGGATTGTAAATGAACAGAGCTGGTTACTAACATCTCAAGCTCAGTTCATGAAAAGCTTGTTTATGTTTTTTTTTTTTTTTGTTTAGAAAACAATACAAGTTAAAGCCTTAAGTTTAGACTTGATTACTAAATGAACTAAGCTCAAACATTATAATGATTTTATGAACAAGTTCGTGAACAGGGGTGATGCTAGAGCTACTACGGGGGGTTCAAATGAACCCCCTAACTTGAAAAAAGAAAACAAAATTATGCATATAATATTTTTTTTTATTAGTTCAATTTACCATTAAAAATATTATTGCACACCCTGACTTAAATCTTATTCACTCTAATCACGTATCAGCTTAGTCCAAAATCAAATAACAACACAAATCATAGATCTCTCTTAAATGAATTTCATCTCAGTCTTCTCAATTTGATTATCTTAGTATCTTTCAACTCTAAAATTAAAGAGTGAATATTTGTGAGTTGTAAGTATCTCTCTATCTATTATAAATTCCCTTTATCATAAATATATATTTTATGTGTGTGTGCGCACCTAATATGTGTTTTATTTTTATTATTTTTTTGTTATAATGTTATTTATGATGTATGTGAATATGTTCATGTATAGTATAAATATAATAAAACTTTTATAATTTAATAATTAGAAAATATAGAGGGTTTGTCACACGTGTGTATATTGTTATTATGTTATAATAATTTTTTGTTATAAAGTTAGTAATTGTTCAAGAATTTGATTGGTGAAATAGACATTTAGTGTATTATTTGTGTATAGATGAGTATAGCCGTGTTGATCAATAATTAATAAAGTGCAAGTGAATTGAGTTTTGTCATTTAGATTAAAACATTCTTATAAAAACAATGAGAAATAAATAATGGAAATTGCATAAAAATAGAAAAGATATATAAAATTAACAAAATAAAATTGTCACACCTACATTGACAATAGATAATGATATATAATAATAAACTATCATGTAACGATTTTAAAATATGAAAACTCGTAGAAAGGAATTGTAAAAATTCATGTATTTGCAATTTTTTTTATCGATAACTAGATATATTCAAATTATATTTAATTTAAGTTTCTTAATGACCCCCCCTAAAAAATATTCCTGGAGTTGCCACTATTCGTGAATATGAGAGCTCGATTTAACTATATATAATATTATATATTTATATGTATACTTGTCTAAAAATATTTTTATACACTTTAATTTTGATTGTATAAGTTTGTCAATATGTATATTGATGGTAGATTATTGTTAGTAGCTTATTGATGATATAAAGAGTCTATTTGTAGTAAAAATTCATAAAATTATGAATAGATAAAACATTTTAGTCATGATTTCATAATATATAAAAAAAATAATAAGTTAATCAAGCAACTCGTAAACAAGCTCAAACTTGCTTGATATAAAAATGAGCAAAATTTGACTACAAAATTTTGTTTGGTTATAACGATGAGCTCGAGCTGGGCTTGTATTTGAAAAAAAAAAAGAAAAAAGAAAAAATCTGGAACTTATATCAAACGGATCGGCTCCACTCATAGCTTATATTGCTTACACGTTGAGTCGTTGACGGGTTTTGACACGATGTGTTCATTGTGTCATTGCCGCCCCTAGTCCCAGCCTCGAACCTTACACGTACGAATTGCAAGTTTAAAATCTTGGCGTCGAAGATATAGACTCCCACAAACGGTGTCGTATCGTAGCATTTTCTCTAAGCTCTCTCTCGACGCAACTCTCTCTCTCTCTGCGGGAATCAGATTCAATGGCGGGCGAGAACGAGCCAGCGAAGCTTCTCCTACCGTATCTCCAACGCGCCGATGAGTTACAAAAGCACGAGCCTCTCGTCGCTTATTACTGTGTGTATCTCTCTCTCTTCTCTCTCTCTCTCTCTGTATTTTCTATCTAAAACCCTAAATCACTCTGAATAATACGACGCCGTATAGTATAGTCCTCCAATCTGTTTGCCATTATGAGCAGGTCGATTATACGCAATGGAACGAGGGCTCAAAATTCCACAAAGCGAGCGCACCAAAACCACCAATTCCCTCCTTGTTTCCCTCATGAAACAGCTCGAAAAGGTCTCTCTCTCGCTCTCTCTCTTATTTATTTATTTATTATTATTGCTCTAAATCGGTATTTTTTAATTTTATTTACTGTTTGATTGCGGAGAAAATCATTAGAAAAACCTAAAAATTTTAATCTGATTTGAATTTTGCACTGCTACTGAGGCTTCTGAGCAGAGCGTCTTAATTTGCCAGTTGCCTATTCTGAATGTGCTAAAACAATTGATGGGAACCGCTTTGCAGCTTAAATCTTTTTACGATATGTTTCTGCTGCCTGTATTGCCCTCACATTGTTTCTGAATTTTTCGCCGATAGTGAGAAATGATAATTCGTGATTGCTCTTTCCGTTGGATTTGAATCTTATTAATCATGAACAAACGGATTTGTTTACTTTCAGTTTACCATTTATGTGGATTTGATTGGAGTTTATGCTCTTTTGAATTGCTGGGTGAGTTGTGGTGTGGGGTGGGGGTTGTTAGGGTTATCAATTTGTTGATTTTTTGGTATGAAGGATTATAAATTTTGAAGCTTTTGATAGTGGAGGTAATGAAGTGTGTATGAAAGTAATGGTGACTAGGTGCTCCTAAGCATGAGCATAAACTGCCCCTGGATTTCTTGGCACTTGGTTCTGGCGGGTTGGGTCAGTTGGTGGTAGGTTTTACTGAATAAAGGCGAGTCCAAAGGGCTCTTCTTTAGAAAGGTTTCCTATGTTATCAAAGAAACTAATGGTAGCTACAATATTGCCCTGAACTTCGGTGAGTTATTATGGTGCTGTGATTGATAATACGAATTTTGGACCAAAGTTTTTATTGGGAAATTTTGAAATTCTTATTGGTTTCAAGAATTTTGGAATAATGTCCTTTTCATTAGTTTTGCCTCAAGGAAAGGCCAATGGGAGATCTAAACTAGTGACCCTTCATGAGGTGTGGCTCCCTACTAATTGTACTACCCCTTGGGGTTATAATGTCCCTTTTTGACGTTGGATAACACTCACTGTTGACATCATGATTTACAACCTTCGTTATGGTTGTATATTTTATGCATATCTCATTAATAATAGTTCTCTGATTACCTATCAAAAAAAAAAAAAAAATGTAAATTTTCATTTACTGTTGGCTGCTTTGAAACTCCTAAAATTTTTATCTGATTTGTGTTGGCACTGGTACTGAGCTTCCAAGCAGAGCATCTTAATTTGCCAATTGCCTAATTTGAATGTGCAAAAACAATCATTGGAACCGCTTTGCATCTTAAAACTTGTAAATATGTTTCTGCTGCCAGAAGGGGGTATTGTTAGAGGATGGAATTTAAGGTTTTATAGAGCGTTTGAAGATTGGGAGCTAGCTGCATCTTATTCCCTACTCCAGCTTATCCAAACTCGTATTCCTCGGGGTAATAGAGTGATACTCTTTGTTGGCGGTTAAAGGGTGATGGTAATTTTGACACCCGGTCTTATTACCATGCGATTCGGGTTGTTTCGAATTCTTTGTTTCCTTGGAAGGGTGTTTGGAAACCAAAGATTCCTAGGCGAGTGGCGTTCTTTTGTGGACAGCTGCACATGGTTGGATCCTCACTTTGGACAATCTAATGCTTAGGGGTCGCCCGTTGGCTACTTGGTGTGTATGTGTTGTTGTGATGGGGAGTCGGTAGACCATCTTCTTCTTCATTGTTTAGTTACTCATTCCCTTTGGACTTTTATGCTTCAGGCCTTTGGTATTCATTGGGTTGTGCCAGGATCAATGGCGGGTTTGTTATCTTGTTGGCATCAGTGGCTTGGGAAACATAATTCGGAGATTTGGAATTTGGTTCCAGGGTGCTTATGTGGATTGGGTGGTTGGAACGAAATTGTGGTTCCTTTGAGGATAATGAGAAGATGTTGGATGAATTAAAGGTTTTATGCCAACATAGTCTTTTAGAGTAGTCTCGTTGTTGGGGTTTTACTGATTGTTCTTCTCTCTTTGAGTTTATGTTTTCCCTTAGCTTAGTTTCCTGATTTCTTGTTTTGCTGTGCTGTTTGTTCCTTTTTTTCTTGTTGTTCATCATCATGAACAACTTGTACTTTTCTTGTTTTTTCTCATTAATAATATTTTTCTGATTACCTATCAAAAAAAAAAAAAAAAAAAGTTTCTGCTGCCTGTAATGCCCTCACATTGTTATGGATGATGAGAGTTCGTGTTTGCTCTTTCGTTAGATAGGTCTTAGGTTTAAATCTTATTGCTTTATGAACAAAAGGATTTGTTTACTTTTGTGTATCATTTATCTGTATTTGATCAAAGATTAGATTCATTGATTTGTTGATAGTATTGTATGGAGGATTAGATTATGAAGCTTTTGAGAGTGGAGGTAAAATTACTTTGTGTGAAACTAATGGTAAGTGGTAACTAAAATGCTGTCCCAAAGTTTGTGAAGTTATTATTATGGTGCTTAGAGTGACGTCAAATTTTGGACTTGACAGTTTTTATAGGGAAATTTCCAAATTCTTTTTATTACAAAATAGGTTTGGAATAATGTCCTTATTTTTTAGTTTTGACCCCTAGGGGAGGGAGAATTAGAAATTTGAACTGGTGACCTCTACTTCATGAGTCATGGTTCCCAGCTGAATGTGCTACAGTTTGGCATTCATAAATCCCATTTTAATGTTGAATAATACTTACTGTGGAATCATGATTCAAAGCCATTGTTACCGTTTTATATTTTGTTCATATTAGAATATAAATAGGAAATATTCATTTACCGTTTGGTTTATGGTATAATTGGTAAAATCTAAAGGTTTAGTCTGATTTGTATTTGCACTGGTACTGCGGCTTCCAAGCAAAGGTTAATTAGCTGGTTGCCTAATCTGAGTGTGCCAGAACAATTGTTGGGAACCGCTTTGCAGCTTAAACTTTATGTGGTATGTTTCTGCTGCCTGTAATGCCCTCACATCGGTTATGAATTCTCATGAAGTCATTATCGTCCTCTGAGTGATAATTCAAATTTTGGACTTAATTTTATAAGGAATATCCAAATTCTTTGGTTCCAAAGAATTTTGGAATATGTTCTTTCCTTTTGGGTTGAACTTTAGCCTCAAGGGAAGGGGGAAAGGGAGATTTATAATAGTGACCTTACTTCATGAGGTGTGGTCCCTAGTTGATTGTGCCACCCCTTGGGATTATTAATTTCCTGTTTTTATCATTGAACAGCACTTCCTGTTGAAATTTTGATTCAAAACCATCGTTACAGTTGTATATTTTATGCATATTAGAATATATGTAGTAAATATTTCATTTATTGTTTGGTTGCTGGGAAACTNAAG
Source organism: Quercus suber (assembly GCF_002906115.3). Taxonomy (NCBI): domain Eukaryota; kingdom Viridiplantae; phylum Streptophyta; class Magnoliopsida; order Fagales; family Fagaceae; genus Quercus; species Quercus suber. Next base: position 126,707 of record NW_027069732.1, read on the forward strand.
TTTTGACCCCTAGGGGAGGGAGAATTAGAAATTTGAACTGGTGACCTCTACTTCATGAGTCATGGTTCCCAGCTGAATGTGCTACAGTTTGGCATTCATAATATCCCATTTTAATGTTGAATAATACTTACTGTGGAATCATGATTCAAAGCCATTGTTACCGTTTTATATTTTGTTCATATTAGAATATAAATAGGAAATATTCATTTACCGTTTGGTTTATGGTATAATTGGTAAAATCTAAAGGTTTAGTCTGATTTGTATTTGCACTGGTACTGCGGCTTCCAAGCAAAGGTTAATTAGCTGGTTGCCTAATCTGAGTGTGCCAGAACAATTGTTGGGAACCGCTTTGCAGCTTAAACTTTATGTGGTATGTTTCTGCTGCCTGTAATGCCCTCACATCGGTTATGAATTCTCATGAAGTCATTATCGTCCTCTGAGTGATAATTCAAATTTTGGACTTAATTTTATAAGGAATATCCAAATTCTTTGGTTCCAAAGAATTTTGGAATATGTTCTTTCCTTTTGGGTTGAACTTTAGCCTCAAGGGAAGGGGGAAAGGGAGATTTATAATAGTGACCTTACTTCATGAGGTGTGGTCCCTAGTTGATTGTGCCACCCCTTGGGATTATTAATTTCCTGTTTTTATCATTGAACAGCACTTCCTGTTGAAATTTTGATTCAAAACCATCGTTACAGTTGTATATTTTATGCATATTAGAATATATGTAGTAAATATTTCATTTATTGTTTGGTTGCTGGGAAACTCATAGAAACTAAAAATTTAGTCTGATTTGTATTTGCACTGGTACTAAGTCTTCCGAGCAGAGCATTAATTTGCCGGTTGCCTAATCTGAATGTGCTAAAACAATTTGGGAACCGCTTTGCAGCTTAAACTTGATACAATATGTTTCTGCTGCCTGTAATGCCCTCACATATGAATTTTCATTGACACTGGTAAGTTATGTTTGCTCTTTAGTTGGATAGGTTTCGTGCTTAAATCTTATTAATCATGAACAAAAGGGTTTCTTTACTTTTTGTGTACCTTTTATGTGTGTTTGAGTAGAGTTTAGGTTTGTCTGTTCACTCTGTTGATAGTTTTGATATGGAGAATTATAAATTTTGTAGCTTTGAGTGTGGAGGCAATTACTTTGTGTGAAACTAATAGTAACTAGAATGTTAATGTTTACTCCCCGGTGGTAGGTCCAAAGGGCCTTGCCTTGGTGAGCTTCCACATCATAAAAAAAGAAAAAAAAAAAAAAAAGAAAAATGTTGCCCAAAGTTTGTGAAGTTATTGTGTTGCTCCAAGTGATAATTTGAATTTTGAAAAGTTTGAAATAATGTCCCATTTCTCAGATTTGGCCCCAAGGGGAAGGTGAATGGGAGATTAAAACTAGTGACCACCTCTTCATGAGGCGTGGTCCCTAGCAGCTTGTGCTATCCTTTGGGGTTAATAATGTCCTGATTTAACGGTGAATTATACTTATGTGGAAATCATGCTCTAAGACCATTATTTTGGTTCTATATTTCATGCATAGTAGAATTAATAGTAAATATTTCATTTACTGTCTGTCTGCTGGGAAAACTGTTGCAAATTTAAAAAGTTGGTCTGATTTGTATTTGCACTGGTACTGAGGCTTTCAAGCAGAGTGTCAATTTTCCTGTTGCCTAATCCGAATGCGCTAAAACATTTTTTGGCAACCACTTCGCTGCTTGAACTTTATACAATATGTTTCTTCTGCCTGTAATGCCCTCACATTGTTCATATATTTTGCTCCATAGTGAGAATTTGTGGTTGCTTGTGGGATAGGTTTTAGGTTTAAATGTTATTAAATACGGTGACAAAAGTTGATCATTTTTAAGAATGAAATGATTTCTTTAACAAAAGTTGGTCATTTTTTAAGAATGAAATGATTTCTTTACTTCTTATATGCTGCTTCTTTGGATTTGACTGGAGAGTATGTTCTTTCAAAATGTGGGGTTTTCATTCGGTTTATCAATTCGTTTATAATTCTAGTGCTTCAGGGTGGAAGCAATTACTACAAGCAACACTCATTGTAACTAGAATGTTGTTTGAACTTTGAAGTTCATGAAGTTATTATGGTCCTCCAAGCGTTAAATTTGAATCTTAGATTTGCTTATTTATAGGGAAATTTCCAAGTTCTTATTGTTTCAAATAGAATTTGGATATTGCCCCATTTGATGATGACTAGTACTTAAAGCTGAAATCATTATTGAAAACCATTGAAATGGTTGTATATTACAATTTAGAACATCATGAGGTTAATTCTTTATAAGATGTCATAGTTATTTTTAAGAGTGGAAACTTTTGAATTTTTATTTATTATTATTATTATTTTTTTGGTGGGCATTCTAAGGAGCAACTAGCCCATAGGCTCGATTATGTTCCATCCTATACCTTCTATCCTACATGCCTGTTTGGGATGCACTTATAAGCTAACTTATTGCTTATTTTTCTTACTATTTGCGGGTTTCATGTGAGTCATCCACTTATTTTATTTAGCTTTTACCTTTTATTTATAGTACTTTCAGCAAAAAATTAGATAAGCTGTTCCCAAACGGATACGTATCACTCAATTTTATAGTTACAATGGACTTATCAAGTAGATACTGTGAAAGAATATCTGCTGACATTGAGTTGTTGTAGGAGATAGATGGAACTTGGTGTGTGTGTGTGTGTGTGTGTGTGTGTGTGTGTGTTTGATAAATAACAATCTTATTGATTAAAAAAAAAAAAAAAAAAGAGCCCCAAGTACACAGGGAGTATGCATGGGAGCATGAAAATCAACCTTTCAAAGTACAAAGATCAAGCATATCTAGTAATGAATACATGGAAAAAGAACCCCAATCTAACATCCAATAAAACGAAGTCCTCAAAACTTCAAATCTTCAAGCATTACGTAGGCAGAACTTTTTTTCTTTTTTGGTGAGTAATAATGGAAAAATTCATTGATATAAAAAAAATTGAGTTGCCCAGGTATACAGGGAGTATAAAAAACTTGTCTCTTGAAGATCTATAGAAATTTATTAAGTTTGTTTAATCTCAATATCTCTCACCATATTGATGTCTATTGCCATTTGTCCTTTACAGGACAAGAAGTCACTAAAGTTGGGGCCTGAAGACCGATTGCATCTGGAGGGTTTTGCCTTAAATGTCTTTGCGAAGGCAGACAAGCAAGATCGTGCAGGACGAGCTGATTTGTATGTCGAATCTTGTTTCTCATATATGACTATCATTTTAAAAGACGTTGAATGCTATTGCCTCATGACTAACCTCTAGTTATATACTTATATTCTTAGAGACTCTAGTCTGTCTACACCTATAGTTGTAATCTTAGAGACTATAGTTTATCTACACCTCTTGTTGTGAGGCACTGATGAAATGAATAACTCATGACTTGAGGGTCCTTTGTTTCGTTATTTTCACAAGATTTGAATATGGAAATCTAGCAATGTGACCTAAACAGTTGATGGTTGATGACTTCTGCAAATTAGTTGATGGTTGTGGTAGAGTATGGTGATGGTATATGTGATTTGTATGTAAATGCCTGGTGTTGGGGTATGGTATTGATATAACGAATTAACAATCTTGTAAAAACATTACAACGTCAACAACTAAGGCTTAGTTCTAAAATTTTTGAGGTCGGCTATGAATTCTTAATAGATTAGTCAAGGTTGGCTATATGTATTTTTTTCCATCATTCTATTCTATCCAAAGTCCTATTCTTTATTACTTTCTTAATTGACATGTCTTTTTTCACTAATACAAATGTTATTTTTGGTCTTTCTCTACCTTTTTTGGTTTCCTTAACTTGAATAAACTCGCTCTTTCTCACCGGTGCATTAATCTCTCTCATGACCAAACCATCTTAAGTGACTCTCAATACTCTCATTTTAATTACACTCATTTTATGAATGTTGTTTCTTAACAACCCAACATTTAGTACCATAGAACATAGCAAGTTGTATGAAATTAAATCTTTTAGGGGAAATTACACTTTACCCACCTATGATTTGCTAAAAAAACACTTTACCAACCCGTGATTTAAAAAATGGCACTTTGCCTACCTATGGTCTAATCTGTTAACCAAACGTTTACTCACCTCTGTCCTGCTGTTACTCTTAACACTATTCCACTCAAAAAAACAATAGCAATTAAATCAAAACACTTTCCTGAGAAAAAAAAAAAAAAAACTTCCTTTTACCCGTACACCCCTTGTTGTTCTGACCATCCATCAAAACATTTTATGACCTATCACTGAAATCATTTAGATGCTTCCTATCTCATTACTTCATATAAGTAGATTCAGGACTACCTTTGAAGATTGCTGAAATAAAAAGCTGGTCTGTTCCATTCCACTGATCTGATTTGTACAACGAAGAAAATAAATACTGATAACAAAACCAGCAAGGAAATCATAGACTTGACTTACCAGGTTAATATTAGTAAATATAATATTACCCAATTCAGTCCTTCCAAATTTGCTCTCAGAAGATGACGACAGCTGCAAATAGACCAATGGAAGAGCCTTATGAGAAAGCAATTCAGTAATTGGTCTTTGACTTATTAACAAGACAAATATGAAGGAGCATATGAATGTTTGGTTTACGTGGTGCAATAGAACCAAGAAATCAAGTAATCTACCAACAATCTATCAAGTAACCTACCAGCAATGAATTAAAAAAAAAAAAAAAAATCTACCAGCAATTTTGAAAAAGAAATCAAGAACCCTAACTATCAAAATCGTACCTGTTGTTTAAATCAAGAGAGAAAATCTTCAATATCCTTCACATGGGTTTGATAGGACTACCTTCTTCTTTTGATGCTGAGAGTTTCATGGGTTGATCTTTATGGAGTGGATCACAATCTCGAACAAGGGTGGATGGATAAAAGGAAGCTTTTTTTTTTTTTTTTTTTTTTTTTCTCAGGAAAGTGTTTTGATTTAATTGCTATTGTTTTTTTTGAGTGGAATAGTGTTAAGAGTAACGGTGGGACAGAGGTGGGTAAATGTTTGGTTAACAGATTAGACCACAGGTAGGCAAAGTGTCATTTTTTAAACCACAGGTGGGTAAAGTGTTTTTTGAGCAAACCACAGGTGGGTAAAATGCAATTTCCCCAATCTTTTATTTAATAGGTATTCTACGATGACACAAATTTTGATGCACTTGTCCACTTCATCCACTTGCTCTTATCTTTGATTCACATCCTCTTCAGTCTCTCCATCCTCATGAATTATTGGTCCAAGATATCATAAGCTCTCTCTTTTTTGGTTAAGTCTTATAACCCTTTCATCTTTGTTCCAATTTAATTTAAAGCCTTTAGATTCTTCTTTCCAAATTTCTAACTTGACATAAACTCTACGTTTGATTTCATCCACTAAAACTATATCATTTACAAAAATCATACACCAAGGACTTCCTCTTGAATCAATTCTAGTGAGCTCATCCATCACTAATGCAAAGAGATTTGGACTTAGTGCTGATTCTTGATGCAAACCTATAGTAATAGGAAACTCACTTATAATGCCTTCACTTGTTCTCACTAGTTACAGTATGTATCTTTAATCAACTTAATATACTTCAGAGGAACTTTATCCATAAAAATAAATAAATATACACACACACACACACACTTCAAAGGAACTTTTTTTTGTTTGTTTTTGGCCCCACCATGTAACCCCTCTTGGGACCCTATCATATGCTTTTTCTAGGTCAATAAAACCATATGAAGATCTTTACTGGCCTCTCCCATATTTTTCTATTAGGCATCTAAGTAAGAAAATAGCTTCTATGCAAATCGCTTTGACATAAAACCGAATTGATTCTATAATATTTTTGTTTTGTTTATTAACCTGTGTTCAATCACTCTCTCCCAAAATTTCATAGCGTGACTCATTTTATTTATTTATTTAAATTCTACAGTATTTTGTACAATTTTAAAGATCTCTCTTGCTGTTGTAAATAGTTATTAGAGTACTCCTCCACTCGCTAGGCATTTTGTTAACACTAGATCTCATTGAAAAAGTTTGTGAATCAGCACTAACCCACATCATCCAAGCACTTCCAAACTTCAACAGGGAATTTCACCTGTTCTCACGGCTTCCTATTTTCATCTTCCTCAATCTGTCCTTTATCTTGATTAGCCTAATTCTTTGAACAAAGAGTTAATAATATAGGAGATACGACTTTTAGGACTCATTATTTCTAACTTTTCGTACTTATATGGGTTGTAACTTCATTTTAATTGTCATCAATAAATCTGAGCCATTGAGGGCTTATAGTTTACCAGTAGAGACTTCGCAATGTGAATCACCTTAAAACACTTCTGATGAATCATTATGTTTGTAAGGGGGAAAAAAGAAACAAAAATAAAAGTTGTTCATCACGCTTGAAAGGGGGGAAAATGAAACAAAAAGAAGAGTTGTTTTCCCTCAATGAGGATCAAGTTACACTTAATGTGATTTTAAGCAATGTTACACCACTCAATAAATTTTTATTGAATCATATATACATATATACGTACATAATGCAACTGATTTCACATTTATTTCTTTTGAACTTTTTACAGGAATACTGCAAAAACATTTTATGCTGCAAGCATTTTCTTTGAGATTATCAACCAGTTTGGGGTACTCCAATTTGATGTGAGTTTCTGATCATGTTATTAATGGCCTTAGTAACTCTTCATGTTATCTAATTGTGATATTAGGAACATAGAATAGGCTTTCACTTATCAAAAACGTAGGATAGCTTTTTTATAGTTTTCAAGCAATAGCCCTCTTTTACAGCTTGAGGAGAAGCAGAAGTATGCAGCTTGGAAAGCAGCAGATATAAGGAAAGCTTTAAAAGAAGGAAGGAAGCCGAACCCAGGCCCGCCTGCTGGTGATGATGATCTGTCAATTCCATCACTTAGTGGCTCATATGTATGGTTCTAAACTCTAATTTAGATTACTCTTGTAAAATAAAACAAGGGGATTTTATTAGAATTATCTGGAATAAGCATGAAATGTGACACACACACATATGCACATGTATATTTTCTTGGGAACCCTTTTGCCCTCCCCCCAACCCGCTCTCTCTCTCTCTCTTCTGGGGGGTGGGGAACATGTTTAAATTCATACAATAATATTCTCACTCTTCTTCTCCCCTTCTTAGCTCATTATGTTAAATGAAACTATATTTTAAATAATTTTAGTTTATTGGTTCTTGAATATGGTAAAGAAGAAATAATTTTTGCTTAATTGTAGCAAGGAATCGATTTGTTTGTTTTTCCATGATGGATCATAATCTCGGATACTTTGGAAAATGTCTTACAGTTTAAGAAGCTGACTCCAAAAAAGTGTTATTTTTTTGCATTTTACCCACTGATTTAATAAATGTTCACTTCAAAACTCTTGATTTTTAATTGCTCATTAATCAAAAGTTGCTTGCATTAGGTAATTCTTAACAATGACAATTCTAAGAAATCTTTTATTATATTCATCTTTGCAGGATATTGGGCCAAGCGAAACTGCAGTTACCAGTCCTGGACCTGAATCTGATCCATCACTTCAGTTCCATGATAAAGGAAACAGCCTGCATTCTACACAAAGTCTTCCATCGTCACGTGGCCATGATATTGACAACCCACATTCTACAAACATTCCTCCAGCAGCTCAGTTCCATGATAGAGATGACCAACATTCTCCAATCATTCCTCCAGCAGTTCAGTTCCATGATAAAGACAACCAGCGTTCAACATATGTTTCACCATCACCTCCTTCTTACCCTACTTCCAGTTACCCATCCCACGACTTTCATCCACCACCTGCAACAAACAGTTCAGAAAGTCCTACTTATCCTCAGCCATACCACCATCAATCTTACCCACAAGAACCTCAACAGCATCTGCCTTCCAATTTCCCTCCTCATGAAACTTCCTCTTACTCTTATCCTCATTTCCAAACTTATCCAAGTTTTTCAGAAAGTAGCCTCCCAGCAGTTCCATCTAACTATCCTTCTTACTATCAGGGCTCGGATGCTTCCTACTCTCATCACACAGCTCCTCCTGCGACAAACTACACGCCAAATGTCCCACAGCGTTCGAGCAGCATAAATGGGACTGTTTCAGAACCTTCCCCTGCTGCTGCCCAAACATATCAATATGACAGTAACTATCAGCCATCAGCCGAGAAAATTGCCGAGGCACATAAAGCTGCAAGATTTGCAGTAGGGGCGCTGGCATTTGACGACGTGTCAATTGCAGTAGACTACTTGAAGAAATCGCTTGAATTGCTGACAAAACCATCCGCCAGTCACTAAGTCTTTAACGTCCGGTTCTGTATTCTGTTTTGTATTTTGCATGGCTTGATTTGTAAATATTATTTGGAATCATAAATGAAATGCCAATGGTTTTATTTATGTTATGAGACTGAATGTAATTATTGATACACCACTGATTCTTTTGCTGCTTTATGAGTCTGTTTATATGGATTCAAGATGGTTATAAGTGGGAGCGGGTTTGCCTCCCATCATACAGACCAATACTGTTTCCTATGTTGTTTTTGAATCCTAGATCCCCTTAACATGTTGCTCCTTGCACACAAAAAATGTAGATGTAAGAACATATTAATTTCAGACCTAATGGCCTGTGGGAATCAGTCTGGATTCAACTTTATGTGACAACAGTAATAATGTTTCCTATGTTGTTTTTGAATCCTAAATCCCCGTACATGTTGTCCCTGCACATAAAAAACTTTTGATGTAAGAACATATTAATTTCAGACCTAACGGGCCATGGACAGTGCGAAGCGGTCTGGATTCAGCTTTATATGACAACAGTAAGAAGTCAAGAAGAGCAATAATGGTTTCCTATGTCGTTGTTTTTGAATCCTAAACCCCCTTACAAGTCGCTTTTTGCACATAAAAATCGTCGATGTAAGAACTTATTAATTTCAGACCTAACCACGGACAGTGGGAATCGGGTCTGGATTCAGCTTTATGGGACAACAGTAAGAACTTAAGAGCAATAATTCTGGGCTGTCTCAAATAAGCATGTAATGTCGGATTGTCAAAGGATGGAGTGGTCAATGGTCATAGAGCTCAAGAAGAGCAATAATTTCTGGACTGTCTCAAATGTAATGCCAGAGATGCGTTGGTGTGGAAGTTATTAGTCAAGCATGAGGCTCAAGCATCAGACTGTCTTTACTTTCTATGTCGTCGTCTTTTTTTTTTTTTTTGGTTCAGAATTGTTAAGACAGTGTTGCTACTTTTTAACATATGTTGATAACAACTGAAGAAAGAGAATTGCTTCCAAATTGTCTCAAAAAAGTATTGTGATGTCAGAGACTCAGAATGTCTGTCGCATAAAATAAGTGGTTCATATTATTAAGGCAAAATTGTTAACTAGTGGCGATCTTGGAACCCTCAATTGTTTGGTTGAGCCTGAGGCTCGACTCAAGCGTGGTTTTGTAAGAACTGAAAAGGAAAAGACCATTACTTCTGGGCCGTCTGAAATCTCAATAAGTATGTACCATGTACTATGTAGTGTCGGATTGTGTCGTGCCAAAAAGTGGTCATATGAATAATTCGGAAAAGGAAGTGATCATAGAACAAAAATTATGTGGCCCAAGTTTTTTGGACTTCGTGATACTGGTGGTGTCTGCCCAGTTAATACACAATATGCTGTCTTCAAATAAATATAAAGTTAAAACAGTCCAGATAATGGCGAAAAAAAATACAATATTGCTTGCAGTTGAGTAGATACATATATTTATTACCCAACAATTTACCCTGACTAAATTACTTATTTTCTGGTAAAGCCCATTGAATTGTTAGAATTAAGTTACTTGGCTTCTAGCTAAACTATTAGAGAGCGTCAAATTGGTACAGTGTTTTGTTAATGGCAACTTCAGGGTGGTTTTGTTATTGAACAAGTGTTTTCTTCAATTTTCTTGCCCCATAGGGAGAGTCAGAAACGAGAAAAATGGTTTTCGTGGACTACAACTCTAGGAGTCTTTCCAAATTGAACGATAGCCAAGCCCAATTAAGGTGTCCTTTAATTGTAACATATATGGATAAATTTTATTAGCTTCCAATCCAATGTTGAAACTTGGAACAGAATGATTCTAGTTTGATGGGACACTAATTCCACAATAGCAATAGTTGCCTTGTTCTTCAAACTAAAAAGTGTAAAAAAAAAGTTAAAATTTTGAATTAGGTGACTTATTTGTATTGTAGTACTATATCAATTATATTATGAGAGCAAAAAAAAAAAAAATATATATATATATATATATATTATGAGAGCACCTAATAATCATTTCTTCGTACTCACATTGGCATCATGAATAAGGTCTTCAGGGTTCAGGCATTGTGTTCTAAAATCTTAATCTCAATTCAGGACCCTTTTTAACATTTACGTAGACTCTTTTTAATGAATAGATACTACCAAGACAAACCATAAGTAATAAAACTGCTAACCGTCAAAAAGTTTGGGATATAAACCATTTCCCAATTTAGTTAATTGACCAAAGTAATATGCTTAACCATTCAGCACCTTATCTACTGAATACAAGACCTTGGTTTGTCCTCAATATAAGTAAAATGTTGTGTCTTTCTTGTATTGTGTCCAATAACCATGCTAATTTACTAGGTCGATCTTGTTCATCAACACATTTACTATTTGAAAATTTGCCCTCGTGAAAAGGTGGATGAGCAGTAATGAAGGTAAGGAAACTATTAACAATTTTATTTCAAAATATTTACAAATTGACATGTTAATGATTATGATATGGATCACATCAATGGAATTTTTCAATTGAATCTATTGATTCCTTTTCATTTTTAGATGGATGTATGACATATGACATTTATTTGATTTTTAAATACCACATATATTTGACATCTATAAATACTAGCTTGTAACTTCATGCATATACACAAATACACTTAAAGATATACAATAATATGCATAGTATAATTTATATATATATAATTTAAATATTATTGATAGCCTGTCTTATATTTTGTTAACTCTTTAAAAAATCTTATAAGAATATTATTAGGTATAAAATGTAAATTGTCCATATTTATTTATTACTTCTTAATTTTTGTTATTGTGAATCATTTTTTTTTCAATTCATTTATTTTAGACTCTTTAGTTTTTGTACTCAATAACTCACTTGGATGAATATTTATGATATGGTCAACATTTGATTCTAAAATTAGGAAATAAAACTCTCTAAAAATAAATAATTTAGGACACATGACATAGAATTGGACTCTGATTTGAAATTCTAATTGGACTTTCTCTGAGTTTTGCCTATTAATATATATGTATATATATATTAATAGCCAAAACTTAGAGAAAATCCAATTAGATTTTAATGGGATTCTCAATTTTGCGCCATCTGTCCCATTTAATTTTTAATTTAGTGCCAAGTGATTTATTGAGTATAAAAATCAAAGAGACCAAATCCGATTAGATTCAAAATTGGATTTCAATTGAAGTCCAATTTTTCGTCACATGTCCATCTAAATTTTTAATTTTTGTGACAAGTGAATTATTGGGTAAAAAAAGCAAATAGTCTAAAATCAACTAAATTCTAAATATTATATATATATATATATATAATAGGTAAAGTTAAGAGAAAATACAATTAATTCTAAATTGAAGTCTAATTTTGTGCCATGTGTCTTATCTAATTTTAAATTTATGTGTCAAATGAATTATTATGTGCAAAAATCAAAGAGTCTAAATTCAATTAGATTCTAAACTGAATTTTAATTGAAGTTCAATTTTGTGCCATGTGCCTCATCTAATTTTTTTAATTTTTGTGGCAAGTGAATTATTGGGTGTAAAAACCGAAAAGTCTAGATCCAATCAAATTCTAAATCATATCTAATTTTGCGCCATGTGTCTCATCTAATTACCTTGTTGTAGTTTGTAAAGCTTAGATTGAATCTTTTCAGTTATTACCAAATTGTCAAAAGTATGGTTAAGAGCATACGAGGTGTAACAATATAATACAAATACACAAAGTTGCAGTTGTCAACAATATAAAATTAAGGGCCATAGTTTTTCATCTTAAAATTTCATGGAGTAACTTTACATTCAAACGAAAAGTGGCTATGATTATAAATTTTAGTGCTAAAATTACTTCTCATTAAATCCTCAAATTCCCTTTATATTTTATTTAAACAAGCATGTAGCCACATGCATATGCACAGGTACAATTAAAAAAAAACGTTACAATTATATAATTCAAATTAAACTTTTTTTTAGAAGAGGTTCAAATTATGCATGGTATTAACTTAAACTTTTTTTAAACCATACATTTCTAAAATATGTAATAACTTTTCATTTTATATACTGGTTTGTAACTCCATGCATATACAAAATACACTTAAAGATATACAATAAATGCATGGTATAATTTATATATATATAATTTAAATATATTGATAGCTTCTTATATTTTGTTAACTTTTTAAAAATCTTATAAGAATATTATTGGTAATAAATGTAAATTGTCCATATTTATTTATTACTTCTTAATTTTTGTTATTGTGAACATTTTTTTTTAACATTCATTTATTTTAGACTCTTTGGTTTTTGTACTCAATAACTACTTGGATAAATATTTATGATATGTCACATTTGATTTTCCTCTTTAAAAAAAAAATAATTTAGACACATGACAAAAATTGACTTAATTTAAAATTTAATTGACTAAGTTTTGCCTATTAATATATATGTATATATATATTAGCCAAAACTAGAGAAATCAATTAAATTTAATGGAGTCTCAATTTTGCGATTGTCCCATTTTTTTTTAATTTAGTGCCAAGTGATGAGTGAGAAACATAAATATACTATAGAGATCCTCAAATCACGTATGACACTTCTAATGGCTCTCTCTAATTTTTGTCTTCTTTTTTCTCTCTTCTCTCAATTCTTTCTCTTTAATATATATATATATATATATATATAAATAGAAAGTTAAGAGAAAATCAAATTAATTCTAAATTGAAGTTAATTTTGTGCATGTGTCTATTTAATTTTAAATTTATGTGCCAATGAATTATTGAGCAAAAAAATTCTAAATTAATTAGATTTTAAACTGAATTTAATTGAAGTTCAATTTTGGCCATGTGCCTCATCTAATTTTTTAATTTTTGTGGCAAGTGAATTATTGGGTGTAAAAACCAAAGAATCTAAATATATATATAAATATATATATTGTTCGGACACAATTTGATCCACAACCTAAAAGATTCGGACAATGACCCAATAAGCCCACAACAATAGATTTGTTAGAGAATGAGTTTGTTACTAAACATTCAATGATTTAAAAGTAACTCACAGTAGGTTAATTAGTGTTGGAATGGCTAAGATGAACAAGTTGAAAAGAAAAAGACTCATTGGCCATGCCCGAGGATGGTATGTTCTTATAGTTATTTTCAGACTTATACAAATATTTCAAGTTCTTGGTTACAAAGTGGTTTCTTTTTTAGTTTTCTAATGATCCCTTTTGTAATGGAATCCTTTTCCTTTTATACTTCCTTCCATTCTTTCATCTTAGTCTTCCACGTGTAGGTCAGCTTGATAATCTCCTTGATACTTGTCCTATCAACACCTTCTTGAAGGCATTCAATGCGGTTGTAGCAGCTTTTTTCCCAGATATTTCTCAATTCTCTGTTGACTCTCTTCTTTCCAAGGTTTATCCTTCTTCCAAGCATGATTGTCCACTTCCTAGTACTTGTTGGGTGGTCAAGCTTTAGGTTTCCACTCTGCTTCCCGAGGAGTTTTATCTCCTCGGAAAATATTGCCTGCTTATCGTGACTAGCTCCTATCCTCAACCTGATAACCTACTTACCTTTACTAACACTGGTTTGTCCT